>NC_056735.1:833256563-833379063 GCF_019279795.1 Protopterus annectens
GACTGATCTCAGTGCACACCATAGAGTTTCAGAAGAGCTAATGCTCCTGATCTTCAGGGATGGTTCCTCTTTCAGGGAGTTTAATAAATGCTGCGAGAACACCAGATACTGTAACTCTCAATGTCTTTGCTGAAGAATTCTGTTCAGTGCCAGATATAATAGCAGAATAAAGGCTCAAAATGAGGATCACATTTTAAATATTGCTCTAATTCACTTAAAAAGTTACTAGAATAGCACACTTTGTATCAACCTGCATTTTTTGGACAATAAGAAGTACACAACTATGATGTCTGGATTTACTGACTGTCTGTAATCTTAAATGATTTGCTTGCAAATAAAACTTTTTATTTTTATTTATTTATTTTGTTTATGAAGGACAGAGCAAAATTATAAGGCAAAATCGAGGAATATCTGTGAAATCAGGGACAGTGACAGGTATTCATTTACTCCTCAATGAGATAAAGTGACTTACTCCTGCTGTTTGATGACTGCTAAACAGCAGTCACTGATCTGGTGTGGCAGTACCAGTATTGCACAATGTATTGTTATTTGCTGAAATAAGTACAAAACTAGTATTGCTGTGACTTAAGCATGAGTGTGTATGTATAAAAAATCACTGATTTGTATCAGTGCACACATCCAACAATGCCAGGATACAAACATTTTTCTGCTGGGTATCAGTAAAAAATGCAGCTAACAAGAAATTATATTTTAAAAGTAAGGCATAAAATATATCACAGAACATTAAGACACTTAGATCTTCAAGGAATCTGGTGGCACCACCACTCCCCAGACTGTATAAATGGATGCAGGTCCCTTATGCATCCTTGACTGTGTGGGGGCCCCACAAAAGCTGTTTCTGGTTGGGCAAAAATGAGGAGCTAAGAATTATTTAATTTTCTGATTATGCTCTTTAACCAGAACAGGGCTGTAATATGACCTTGTTAGGACAAAACTGATAATGGCCTCTGCTATCAACCGCACCCACTTTCCTCACAATCACACATCAGGCATGTATACAGGTGGCTGTCCCTTTGTGAGAAAGGCCAACATACTGCGCTACATAAGCTTGTTGTAATGTAAGAGCATTGTAGCTACAGGCCAGTCTGTGTGTACTACTCCTAAAAGTTTGCAGCATGAGCTAAAAGGATGGCTAGGAAGTCTGGGAGTGACAGGGTGATACTTAGACAGGAAGTGCTCAGGGGGGCCCCCAACTTGACATTTGCTGGGGGCCCCCAAAATGCTAACACCGGCCCTGACCAC
The DNA here is from genome assembly GCF_019279795.1 of Protopterus annectens. Lineage (NCBI taxonomy): Eukaryota > Metazoa > Chordata > Ceratodontiformes > Protopteridae > Protopterus > Protopterus annectens. The sequence goes on from NC_056735.1 coordinate 833,257,827, forward strand.
GGTGTGCTTGCTGTCATTATTACAAGCCTTCAGGTTCCAGTTTTTGTCTCTTACCTTCAGAAGCGATACTTTAGTCACTCAGTTACCACCCAGCGTATGGTTGATTGGAGAAGGGCAATTCAGTTTTATGTTGGAAGTAATTTTCTCTCAATACCATAAAAGTAAACGGTGATGACATTGCATCCTTTAAATATTTTATCTGAACCTTCCCAGCAAATATAGAGTCTGGTCATCTCTTTTTATTGATAAACATTTAGCATTCTGCTGGATCAAGAGTAAAGCACCCAGAACAGTAAAGGTGCATTTGTTTGTGAGATTCCGTGAGTTGCAGGATGTTACTAAACTTACTGAGAATTAGGTTATTGATAGGCTAGGTTAGAGCCAAGAGAGCAGTCACTTATTCAGACTGATTCACAACACCCCATTGTGTAACCCCCTGTTGAAATCAATATTTGTCAAACATTGTGGGTTATCAGGTGATTCTAGATACATCCACTATCTTTCCTTTGCCCCACCTTTGGATTATTGTTTTATGTATACAATCCTATTCTGTTAATATAGTCCTAGGGTCCTATGGTCTTAGGAGACTACTATGAAAACAACCTTAAATGTCCTTTTTAAGCCTAGCCATGCTTCCCAGAAATTTTAGAAAGGCAATGGTCCCTTAGTTTTGTGTGGGGTATACAAACTTGGGCATGGGTAGTCGAGCATTAACAAGCTTCCACTTTCTAAGAGAGACATATGTGCCAGACCAAGGATAAATGTATGATTCCCCATCCAGTGATCCATGTTTTGCTTGAATAAGTGCAGGGAAGAACTTTGCTCCACATGGATGAGAGACATGTTCCAAAAAAGCAGCAGCCTCTGAGATGCTTGCCGATCTCTCAGACATGTTCTTTCTATGTTGCAGGCAAGTATTTGGCCTCTGATCAGGTGTTTCTGGTGCTATTTACTTTGTGTATCTGCAGTAGGTCTATTAAAGCTGGATCAAGGGATGTCTTGTAGACCAGGCATAAGTTATCACCCTGCAAACTCTAGGAGATGAGTATAAAGACGAGGCTTGAGGAAGTCTGCAAAGGACTAGTTTTCAATACTATGCATTATTTCTGTAAGGAACCTATGGGAATGCTCCACTTGTTGCATATGCCTGCATCACTGAATGACTGGTCTTATGAGAGGTAGAGTACAATGGAACAATGATATCTGTGGACCTGGATACCATGCCCTCACTTATAATTTGTGCAACATAGAATGATGTTTTTACTACTGTAGACACTTGATAATCAAAGCTCAAGCCACGGCGTGCACCAGTTCCCAAATCCTTGAATACTGGGTCTACTTTTAGGAGTGTCTTATCAATGCAGTAATTTGCAGGGGTGGCCATCATACTAAAAGATACTATTATGCACTTCTTGATATTGAGTTTAAGACCATGACTGCAGCACCAGTTATTAGGTTTTGTTAGTCAATCTTAATGGGTATTTATGTCCTGTGGTGGATTCAGACACTTCAAATAATTTGCAATTGTCTGTACGCTTGATCAGGCAGAGGCCTTTGATATTAGCCCTGACTTCAGACAAGCAGATACCAAACAGGAGTGACCCTAGTACTGAGCCCTGAAGGCACTTTATAAGTGTATGGCCTTTATGTCGGGATATACTCCCCTATCCTAATTTCTTGCACCCTATCTGTGTGCTAGTTGGTTATCCAGTGGGTGCGTCCAGGCTTTATGATTAATTTAGACCTTTGCTGTAATACCCAAGTGGGGAATTGTGTTAAATGCTTTGGCTAGGATGAGGTAGGCAGTATGCATCATCTTAGTCTCATCTATTGCTTTGGTGACCTTCTTGAAGAAGTCCACCAGATTAACTAATTATGACCTGCCATTGATGAAACTAGACTGAGATGGATTCAGTCTCTGAAGGTTTTCCATGTCATCCTTTAACATATCCTAGATTATTCTTTCTCTGGCTTTACCTATTTGATTTGTCAGGATTAGGGGTCAATATTTTCCTGGGTCCATGACTGGTTCATCCTTGTGCAGTGGGATAACTGTTGTAGCCCTTCATTTGTTTGGCATGAAGCCGACTTCAAGGCTGAGATTGACTAGCAGTTCTAATGACACTGATGGTTCATGTTTCATGCTATTAAGGAGGCATCTTGCAATGTAATCAGGGCCCATAGATGCAGTGTTCTTGGTCTTGAGATCGCCTTGAGGTTTGGTCCCTAGTGAAATTTGAAGGAGTTCTGGTTGTGGGCATTTTCTGAGGGGTGTCTGGGGCTAGGAGTAGGGCAACATTTGAGCTAAATTTGGCAGCTAGTATATTTGCTGTATTTTGCAGCTCAGTACAGATGGCTACATTTATAATTAATTCAGTATATTGCTGTGTATTGCTTTGAGGTTATAGACATATTTAAAGAAAGCTTTGTGATTATTCTTGACCCAGGAGGGTATTTTTATCAAAAATTTGGTTTTGGTAGATTTCGTTAGGTCCCTGATTTGTTAGTTTACATTAATGAAGGAGCCTTTACCTTTCTGGACATTGCTTCTCCTAATATTCACCATGCTTTTCTTCCTTTTGTTATATAGTCTGTTGATTTCTGGATTCATCATGCACTTGATACAGGTGGTTACAGTTGTCACTATGTAGCCACTAATATCATTATACAGCGCTTCTTTGAAAAATTCTTAATAGGCTGTGGTGTACTCAAGGTTTGGAAAAGCTTGTAATTTTTCCAGTGTGTCACTTAATAGTAGGAAGTCTGCTTAGAATAATTTATAAAAGGTCCAGAGTTATCTGGGGCTGTGGGTTTAATATTATTTTTCAAAGGGAGACATCTTTATTGTAGACCTGACCAGTAAAGACATAGCGTGGGTTGCAACATCCTCCCATCTTTATGCAGACCATATCAAGGATTTTTGTATCCCTTGTTGGCATACAGACGAGCTTTTCCAGGTTGTTTGTGTTACCAAGGTAGAAATCTCTGGGCATGCATAGTTGCCATCATTTATGACTACAAGTCCATTTTGAAGTAGGTCAAATTGCCCTTTAATATGGTGTGTTGAATGGGGAGTGTCTTCAGTACACCTAAGTTCATTAAAGTATGTGCTATAGGTTTCTAGGGTCATTGAGGTCGCCATATAGCTTGCAAGGGCAGGATATGGAGCTTTGACTATTGTAATTTTATGATATGGAAGCATGAGAACATCATACTGCTTTACATGTCTTGAGGTATGTTTATGATTGATGTAATCTGAAATACCTCCACCTTCCTTTTTTTCCCTTCCTGTGCAGTAGGTGGTCTAAATGTATGAAAGGTATTGTAGTCCTGCACTGACAGTGTTCTTTCTTTGGCTTTAAGCCACGTGTAGGTCACTACACAAATATCCAACATGAAGAAAGCCTGCGGGTGTTGAAGCCTCTTATTTAGACTCCATGTATTGAGCATTATCATGTCTAGATATCCTTGTGCTGGTTTTTCTATGTTGGAAAGTTTATCAGATCGGCAGTACCTAAAAAAGGCACTATGGGGGTGGTCAAGATTCTAGCCAGTATTGAAAAGCCTAAAAGACACCATTGCAGACCATCTTAGGGTAAGCAGCATGGTCTGTCATCCATATCATCCGAGGCTGAAAAATATTGTGCCCCCTTCAAATGACACCACAAACTGAGCCAATTATTAAACTAAAATATCTTCTATTTATACTGTTAAAGCTGACAAACAACTGTTTATATTAACAGTTGGGATGATGTTAGTACCTAGGGCTGAATACCTGTTTAAGAAAGGCATTAATTCATTAAGACCTGTACTACAATGGTTATTCTTGTCCTTCATTTCATATAGACCAGCCTACTGATTTTGCAACTGGAGACAAGCCATTGGAAGCAGTTAACTCATTCCTTCCAAAGGAGCTCTTCTGAGTTTGTACTCTTAACTCCCAGCAGCTGTGGCCTGAGCCTTTAAAAAATTAAGTTAGTGCCTCAGAGTTCAAACAAATGTTCATATCTCTAGAAATGCAAGTTTTACTAAAAAAGTATGAATGGCAAACTGTTAAGCACAAAGTAACCTTAGCAGTGATTCCATTCATTCAATTTTAAGTTTTAAATTGGATTTTATAAGCCACAGTAACCATAGTAAATATTAATTGTGTAATGTTGTATAAACAGCTTATGATATTTCAGCAGTCATTCAAGCAACACACAAGATGCCAGCAGCATTTTCTTTGTACAGCTTTGAGATTTCTTATTGAGGCAAAGAATTCTTTATGTGTCACTTGATTGTTGAAATATTTACAGACATGTTAGAATTATTATAAAATAAATAAATAGCATGCAAATAATATTCAATGTAGCTTGATCTTCACTAAACAGAGATCAAATGTCAATACAGCTGACCTTGTCACTGTGTAAACTTTAAGATAAAAACTTCTAGTACCGTGTATGTAGCACATTTTTGGAATTATCAATATAAATATGTACAAGAAGTATCTGACACCTAGAGGCACCTGTAGCTGCAGAAATGCCTAAAAATGTCACTAGGCTGTAATGAGAACTAGCTGATTTTATTAACAAGCTTTTTTGACTCATGTTAGATAGGCTGTTCTTACTTTTAGTAGGCATTATTCAATTCATATTTGATCATTTGTTCTATTACAGGTAGTCTATGTGCATTAGTCTTTGGACATTCCTTTAGATTGCCAGGTCACCAGTTAAGTTAATAAATGCTCACAGAGGCTCACTTTTGGAGTTTGTGTCACATTTTGGTTAAACCAAAAAGGTTTTTAGGCATGTCACGGTATCTTCTGTTGCCAACATTGTCTGTGAACTAGTTCAATTTCTTGTTTAGTTTAGCCATTTAGGAGGTTATGTTATAGGCAAATCCCCAAAGCACAAATTGCCTTCAATTTTTTTTTGAGAGATTTCTTTGCCATTTAACAATTATTTCCTGGCTTGCTGGTTTCCTTGTCCTCTGTTGTACCCAGATTATATTTGTAATAAGGCTCACAATTCCATGGCCATTGAAATACCTCATAAAATCTTAAATAATAGAGTCATCTAAGCCACTCTACTGTAGGCTTTGTGGCCATTCACTATTGACATTTTACAGACAGATATCCTATTTGGTACCAGGAGGGTGATGGTTACCTCTCAGGTATATGGTGCAGTCTATTCACACTTGATCTAGCCTCGCCTTACTGCAATTTTTGTTAGCCCAGGAAAAGTTATCATGCTTGACTATAAGCAAGTTTCTTAATTTTACAATTAGTTTCAGTGTTTATATTTTTCTCTTTTAGGTTGACTGAGTAGCTATTTATTTCAGGCCAGAGAAGGAGGGGAGACAGTTAGCTCATAATCAGCAGCCTAGTGAGCAGTTACTGTGTGGCCTTCCCCCCTTTTCATTCTCTCCAGCTTCCTTTTTCTGGCCAGTGGCAGCTCTATGAATGATGAAGCAAGCTGTCTGCTGTGCTGTATTAGACAGTGTCAAGTTCACTGAGGGGACATAGTTATTTTACAACTTGATTTGGAATGGGACAGGCAGGACCAGCATGGATGGTCTAGCATCCTTAGCTGCTCTTCATGCAGTTTGGTTTACTTGGATTACTTGACCTAATATGGTTTAAAAGTAACATGTTATGGAATTCTGTTATTACAGTAGATGGTCTCATACATGACAGGTTATATGTTTGTTGGATATAATAACTGGTCAAAACATCAGTGCTGTGTCCTTGCTTTTGTAGGGGGAAGTGAGGCATAGGGTCAAACATGATTACTAATAACTGAAACATCTTGAAAGGCAATGGAAATGTCTTTAGAGCAGTTGTTAAAAACACAGCCTTTGTTTATAGAAAGAGAATCAGTTTAGGAGTTGGGAGGGTGGCCTAATGGTTAAGGTGTTTGCCATACAAACTCAAAGTGCAGGGTTTGAGTCTCACAAGGGATAATTGGCTAGGCTTAAAATAGCTCACAAAGGCAGTTAGCCTAGTACTAACCTATGAACTTTTAAAAGTGATGCTATAGCATCCTATATGAACTGGTAACATGTACAATAACAACCCATTGGGTATATAAAATGTGGCTTTTGCAGGTACTGCAGACTTATTAGTGAATATGATTGTTTGTCACATATGAAGATATAATTTCAGATGCTGATATGGAATTTATATCAGCACTGTTACGCCATTCAAAATAAAGATCACATTTACAGACATGGTAATGACTATGTAAAATAAAGGAAGTTCAAATTTGTGGTTTGGAAAGAACTGAGATAGACTAAAAGGCAGGGCTTACAACAGTTTGCTAGAAAAAACATTGACTTTATTGACATCAATTAGCATCTCAAGTTCGGTGTCTCTCATATCACTGGCTTAAATACGCATATCTCACAGACACAAGGTACACGGTTTGATTCTCACCTTTGAGGGAAATTGGCTGGGCTTAAACTGGCCCTCTAGCCAGCTAGCCTAGTACTCACCTAGGATCCTTAAAATGTGTTCTTACGGTAAGACCCTTAAAGCACAAAGGAGTATTAATTTATCTAACCATAAGGCTTTATCTTTCTTACCAGTATACACACATTACTTAATTATACCACATCTATTTATAGTAGACTACAAATGATATATCATTGTTTCTTGTCTTTCGACCAGAAAACACTTTGAGTTTCCATTAACATTTGAGTTATATTACCTAATTCTGTTTCCACAATATTCATTAAGGTCATCTTCATCTTTTACAATTTTAACCACAGATTTTTTTTTAATCATATGCTGTTTTCAGTAGTTTAAATCATGTGCTACAGGGCAAAGTGCTGAAGTGTTTATTCCTAATAAAGTGTGTGTGCGTGCCTGTGTGTGAGAGAATGTGTGTGTGTGTGTGTGTGTGTGTGTGTGTGTGTGTGTGTGTGTGTGTGTGTGTGTGTGTGTGTGTGTGCACATGTGTGCGCTAGTCTTCATTGTCTGTGTTCATTGAGACATTTTTTGTTGTACAGTTTCTGTTGACTATCTTTTTCATTTGTGGCTTTATTTCTGTCAATGGCAATTGTTTAGCCAAATGGATGTTGAAATAGCGCATAACACAATACAGTTATTACATTTTACTATACAAGACAAGCTTTCTCATATTTCCCAAACACTGTATGAAGCTCAAAAGATGTTACACTTTTCAAAGACCTGGTACTAGCAGCAGTGGAACAGAGATTGTGATAGTGACTAATGATTTCAAATATTTAACACTGCTAAGATTTGATTGAGTAGGCATCATTTTGGAAATATTTTTTAACTAAACTAAAAGTGCATTTAAAAAAAAACATAAACAGTTTGACACTAATTGTCACTTTCAATTCACTTCATAAGAAATGAACACATGATTAGATTTTCCTGAAGTCTATTGTCCTGTCAGTGCAGCATCTCAGTTGCCTGTGGGTGTCCTCAGTGTGCAGAATTCTCTCTTCTTTATCTTTTCAATCTGGATAACAAACAGGGAGATGAATAGCACTTGACTCAATGTACACTCTGAAACCACTTCTGACAAAAATGAAGGACTTTTACTCAAAGACATCCTATCCTTATGAAAAAAAATAAGAAAGACTGACCACCATAAGAGCTTATACCTCAGATAATCTTCTTGCAGAGGTCAGAACAAAGAGTAACTTTGTTTACAAGCTAAGAACTTCAATTCAGCTCAATGAGCTAGTTCAAATGGAAAAGAAAACTTACTCTAGACCAAAAAGTAAATCCCAAAGTGAGTCACCTGTATTCTAGGTGGATGGGTATGATGAATCCCTTTCAATAACTGTTTGACTTGAAGCTGAGAGAAATGGGGGATCTGAAGGCAAACACGCAGAGATGTCCAAAGAATGAATCGTGATAAAACAATAAGAAAAGTCAGAGGATAATAACTCATGCAAATAGTGAAGAAACAGGGACAGCTGGGTCTTAAAAGGGCCACTTCTTCCACTTACCCATATAAGATTTTCTATTAGCAGGTTTCTCTGCCTTCTTTAATACTTGTGGCATATCCTTAGAAAGACGGTGCCTAAAAGGAATTAAAACTCTATCATCCAGGCAGTCAAATGAAGAAGATCAATGTTGAGGTGCATCAAGAAACACCTATAATATGTGATGAGTAAGCCCATTCTCTGAGGAAGCGTTTGGCAACTGCCCCTGGCAACTTAAAAATAAAGGGACAACCACTGTAGGCTGGGCCAAAAAAGAGTCATTACAATTATCTTTTGGGAGTTTTTTTGAATCTTTAGAACAATTCTGTATATCAGTGGAAAGGGTGGAAAGGAACATTCCTAGCCATTTATCTTCCAGGCCTGACTGCAAAGCGCAGCATTGCTTTAATTGGTGGTTATAAATGGAGGCTGAAAGATCTATGTGAGGAGCTCCACATAGAAAATGGATCAATTCAGGGATGGCCTCTGGGTTGTTTCCGCCCATGATGATCTGTTCTGGACCTGCTCAGCTTGCGTGCAGTAATGTATTGCTCTGGCAGATTGTAAGTAGCCTGAATCGAAAGACTGGGCTGAGCTGCGTAGCTAGTTCCCAAACTATAATAGCTAATCTGCAAAGGGAGTATGATCTGGTGCACCCCCCCATTACACACACACACACACACACACACACACACACACACACACACACACACACACACACACACACACACACACACACACACACACACATCACTGTGGTGTTATCTGAGATTACTAGCAGATGTCCTGGAAATGAATCCAAAGATGATGTAAAGATTTGAGAGTATTTATTACTGCTATAATGTCTTTGACATTTATACATTGTAGTCTGTGTTTGTTCCACATCCTTGAACCATCACCCAGTTGGACATATCTTTTCAAGCACAGTCTGAATCAGAATCAGATTCCCCTTTTAGCACCATGGAAATGGGATAATTACATTTCCTGTTAAATTCCTGCCCTTTTGAATGAGAATCAGAGTCAAACAGAGTCAAAATATTTCCAAATGGCATTCTCACAACAATCATTTTGTTAATCTTACCATGACAAGTACCTTTCAAGCAAGGCCAGAGACAACTCTAGTATGTCAGGGATGTGGCTGTTTCTACTGTTTTTTGGAAAGACATGAAGTCTACCCTATCTATATTAGCACAATATAGTGCAGTGGGTGCATCCATGGCAGTTATTTAACTTGTTGATAATGAATGCTATTGGAAAGAAAAGTTATTCTTGGCAATGCAATAAACTCTATGTAGGCTTTGCACGAAGGCTACACAGAGTTTACATGTTTGCACAGTGAACAGCAACACTAATTACCTATTCATGCTGTGTACCAAGCTTAAACGTAAACAAGCACAGTTTTATGGCTGACAACAGTGTTGCAAGCCAAGAAGTTGTGTAAAGCAACACAGATAGCAATCTTGAGTGCAAGCTAGTTTAGAGGAATTACATGGAAAACTTCAGTGATTACCAGGGTTTATTATATAGCAATATACATGATCCAAACACAGTGCAAGATAGTGTATAAAGTGCAGAATATTGTGGAATTCCATTCCCGGAATTATGTGCAAAAGTTGTATAAATGATCTGTAAGGGTACATGGATGTTCATGTGAAATAAATAGGGGAAGTGTGTGTATTGAATAGGGACACACAAATGAATTGTAGGAATTGCATGTGAAATAAATAGAGGAAGTGTGCGTATTGAATAGGGACACAGATGAATTTTAGGGATGAACACAGGGAAAGAGTACAAATGAAACATCATAATGTACAGCAGATGAGGGCATGTAAATGGAAGACAATTGTAGCAGGAACACTGCTCACATACTGACATGGTACCGTATGGACTGTACAGTGAAAACATATATTAAGTGACTGTCAGACAAGATGACATAACAATGGAGAAGATGTCTTTATGATATAAGCATCCTAACATGAGCAATGGAGAGAACATCTGTGAGGGATGTTATATACAATCGGAATTGGGTGTATATTTTAAAGCTATGCAAACTGATTTGCCTGAATATTACTGTAATGTCAGTGGAGGTCTCCAACAAGTTTGACACAGTTACAGATCCATGGACAACAGTAAAAGAAGTATGCACAATCATGTACAATATCAGAAAATACCGCAAGTAATCATGTCTCTGACACAACATATGTGATTCTGAGTGATCATAGATGGTTTCACTAAAATACACTAGTACAACTATTCTTACATATCATCAATCTATGAGGGTAATCAAGGACACCCCCCTGACACTGTAACATCTGCCCAAGGTTTGGGAAAGACACTGCTATATCTGTATGTGACATTATGATTACTACAGGCTAGTTGACTGGTGTGCATGGGGTATATTTATATATATATATATATATATATATATATATATATATATATATATATATATGGATCTACTTGATATAATCGACATTTCACAATGTCAGAATTCATATGGCTGAGACCATATGATCAACATTTGAAATGTCGAACATACAAGTAAAAAACAAAATAATAAACTTATATTCACAATGCTACCACAATGCCCCCTGCACCCCCCCATAACTTTAACATACCAACTCTGAGATTGCACTTCTTCTTTTGGCTTTTCCTGGTTAGGGGTCGCCACAACAGATCACCTGTCTGTTCAAGATTGACAATGGAATTTTACAGTGTCGAGTTGCCAGCTCAACCTTCCATAGAAGGCACACACTCATGCCTAGGGCCAATTTAGAGTGTCCAATCCACCTACAGCATGTCTTTGGGATGTGAAAGAAAACTGGAGCACCCGGAGGAAACTCACGCGACCACAGGGAGGACATGCAGACTCTGCACAGATGGCACCACAGCTGAGGATCAAACTGGAGAACCTCTTGCTGTGAGGTGGCAACGCTAACCACCGCACCACTCAAGATCCCACTACAGTGCAGAAATGGAAATCTTTCCATTACACACTGTACGGAGATACCAGTTCCCCATGGTCAACATTTCAATTGTCAATCATATGGTCTCTATATTGTGAAATGTCGACCGTGTAAAGGGGACCCATACATACATATATATATATATATATATATATATATATATATATATATATATATATATATATATATATCACAATCCACACTATTCTGAATGTAATCCATGCTATCAATGGTGTGAAATAGCTACATATGTGCTGTGTGCATCACCAGAACAGGTCTCACACATGCGTCTGGTATAACACCTTTCCAGGGTTTCCATAACTCAGACAGTAATGTTAATGCAACAAAATTAATACCTAGTTATGACTAATAAAATATGTGACAGCTCATTATTGCAAAGGTGGTACTCTTCAGTTACACATCACTGGAAGATGTGTAGGGAGGTATATGAAGAAGGGTGCATTGTACTCAGTTATTGGTGTGATGAAGGCTGTGACTTATGGAGGTATTATGGCCTTTGATATGGATGCCCAACACATACTCAGTAGTTATGTTGCATACAGTCACCACTGTGGCCATATGCTGGTAGCCATTCCACATACCATCTACCTGAGGACACAGGTCACATACAAACTGGTCTGCTTATAGTGTGTGATGTCTGCATTATCCTTTGGTTGTGTGTTTATCTTCATAACGTAACAAATCCCCCATGTTTTTGTTTCATCTCAAGTGTTGTCATGGCTGTGGCAGAAATCTTAGGTGTGTGCTGATACTGTCTGTGTTATACTAATATCACAGGTGGAGTCTATGATTGCCCATAATCTGTAGTCCTCCACACAGCTATTAGGACACAGGATGTGTACGTCATTCTTGACGTCTGTAATTTAAGAAAGGACCTAGCAGACAACCCTGATGTACAGACATGATTACTGGACACAAGATATAGGTCACTTCACACATTTCAACATATTTAGATGCACCGTATGTGATCCAGTGTCCTACTCACTTGGTGATATATAGGTATTTATGGCCACATCTCACAATGTAGAGTGAATAACTCATTGTGGATTTGCTTTAAATGCATTGGCCAGGTCAAGTTCTACAGGATGATAATGTTGTCATCATGCATGCCATCAGTGTCCTCTTAGAGGACATCTAACAGATGTAACAGACATGGATGTAGCGCTAACAGTTCACACATGACTGTTGCACACAACCAGAATATTACTAATGTCCAGAAAAGGTCCATGATCACATCTTGGTCTACTACACAGATGAGGAGAGTCAGGATGTGTCTATACATGCATGAATTAGGTGCTGACTCCCCCACTCAGATGGATGCATGTTGATGTGCACCCTTCAATGGGAAGATAGTCAGAGGTTCATAGGTTCATAAGTTGGTGCTAGGCTATCGGCCCTAGTGCCTATACAAGCCCAGCCAAACAATTCCCTGGAAATTTCTCCTCACAATATTTACTTCCCTGGACCTCTGTCTAACAGTGCAACTGATGTGATCCCCGGGGTAAATTTCCTGTCTCCCATCCAATCATCAATGTTCCTTTTGAAGAGGGCCAAGGAGGCATTCTGCTTGACATGTATGAGCAGTCTATTCCAGAGTATGGGGAGTCTCTGGGTCAGGAACCTATCCCTCCAGCATGTTTTGTTCATTGTGATGACAAGGTTTAGATCCCTGGAATGTGTGGCTCTGAGGGATTAGGATTTCTTTAAGTGGAGCATGTCCAACAGCTCAGGGTTTGACATGGCCTTGTATGTTAAGCAGAGATCGCCTCTGAGTAGATGATATGCCACAGAGTATAGCTGGAGTTTTTTTTAGACGGTCAGCATAGGGCATCTGCTTTAGGCCTGTGATTCTTTTAGTGAGCTATTTCTGTGGCCTTTCCAGCTGTTGCATATGTCTTGTGAGGTACATACCCAATGGGGCATTGTACTCTATAATGGGTCTAATGAGGGGTGAGTACAGTGGGACAATGACCTCCTTTTTTCTGGATGAAAATCCCATAGTGATGAGGTGTGCCACATAGAAGGATTTCCTGACTCTTGTGACGATGTGGTTATCAAAGGTGAGACCACTGTCCACCTGTCCCTAAGTCCTCATCACACTTTCAAATTTCAGTGTACTGCCACCTATGTGGTAATTCATGGGTACATGGTTTTTCCCAAAGGGGATAACTATGCATTTCTTGGCATTAAGCTTTAGCCCATGGCTCTGGCACCAAGCATCTGTTTCTGTAAGGCCTTTTTGTAGAATATCCACATCATTTGGAGATTCAATAATGGCTCCCAGTTTGCAGTCATCTGGGAACTTTGTTAGACAGACTCACTTAGTGTTGGTTTGTACTTCAGAGAAGTAGATGCCAAACAAGAGCGGTCGCATGACTGAACCCTGAGGTACTCCACTTGTCACTTGTCTGGAGCTGGATTTGGAGTTGGCTACTTTTATAGTCTGGGTTCTGTCAGTAAGCCAGTTGGCAACCCATTGGTTGACGTAGGGATTTATGCCCAGCTTAGTAAGTTTATCTATGATTCCAAAGTGAGGGATGGTGTCAAAGGCCTTGCCAAGGTCTAGATATGCTGTGTGGACTGCCCTATCCACGTTGACAGCTCTGGAGACTGATTTGAAAAAGTCAATCAGGTTCAGGAGACAAGATTGGCCCTTCACGAATCCAAACTGGGTGGGGTCCAGTGTTTGAAGGGTGCCAATGTCTTTATTTATATGTTCCATGATAATGTGTTCCATGCCCTTGCAGATCAGGTTCATCAGACTGATGGGACGGTAGTTCCCAGGATCCAAGGTGGATCCCCCCTTGTGAAGTGGGATAACTGTAGCTGTGCACCACTCAGTGAGCACAAAGCCTGAGGTGAGGCTATGATTAAACATGACACTTAGGTGTGGTAACAGTTCATTTTGTAGTTCATGTAGTACACAGCCTGGGGTGTCATGTGGTCCCATGGATGCTGTATTCTTAGCTTTGGAGAGTGCGGTTTCTACCTGTGTGGCCATGATTACCAGAATGTGGCAATCTTTTGGTATTGAGATGGGCCCTTTAGGGGGTGAGAGGGGGGTGAAATTAGCACTAAATCAATCTGCCAGGATATTGGCAATATCCTTGGGATCAGTATATTTAATGCCATTCTGTTGTAGCGCAGAGAAGATCTGAGCATTGCCATTTAGATTCTTGGCATAACTATAGAATGCCTTGTGGTTGTCTTTGGAATCTTTGGCAATTTTATTTTCTTAACTAGCTTTGGAGGATTTTATGAGGAATCTCAGCTTCTTACTGAGGCTGGTAATGGAGTTTTTTGCATCCTGGGATTTTCCTCTTTTCTGCAACAGTTTCTTCCTTCTGTTGTATAGTTTGTTAATGGCAGGGTGCAACCAGATTGGCTTCCTTTTTTTGGACGAGAGCATCTTGGTTCTTTTTCATGCATGCATGAGTGGATGTGCTTGTACAATGCCTTAGTGTAGGATTCAGCAGTCGAACTTTTAGCTCCCGTCTGCATGGGTGCCATGAAGTTTGTCACTTCTGACTTTAGTAGCATGAAGTTGGCTTTGGAGAAGTTTTTTATGGAGGTTTCCTTACTGGGGGGGTGGGGGTGGGATGTGGATGTCAAGGGTGATTTGCTTATGGTCAGACCTGACCAATGAGGGGGTAACCACTGGTGTGGAGCATCTATCTCCCATGTTGGTAATGACCAGGTCTAGGATAGTGGAGCCCCTGGTGGGACAATGAATTAGTTTATCCAGGGCATTGCAATTTATGAATTTCAGGAACCATTGGGAAAAGGTGTTGGTACCCGAGTAGTTTTCCCAGTTAGTGGCAGGGTACTTGAAATCACCCAGTATTAGGGTGTTTGGTTGTATCTTAATATTTTCCCGTATGTTTAGAAAGGTGTAGTGAGAATCTTGGGGCATGGTGGGGGATCTGTAGCAAGCTACAATTTGGATTGCAGTCTTACTAGTGCTAGTTGCACCTGGAGAATTTCAGATGCATTGTGTTGGGCAACTAGCCTGGAGGTGTGAATATCCTTCGTGTATATTGACAATCCTCCACCTTTAGTGTTTTGGTCTTGGTTTGGTGGACAAAAAGTTTGGTAAGAGTTGTAGCTTGGTATTGCAGGGGTGTTCTCTGGAGTCTTGAACCAGATCTCAGTTACTGCACCGATAATGATGTTCTCCATTTCTAGGAGTGCCTCGAGGGAGTGCATTTTGAGGTTTAGACTTCTATCATTGAGTAGCATTACCTTCAGATTTTGCATGCTTGTATTTGTTATGATGGTGGTTTTGTCCTTTGAACCTTGCCTAAAAAAGGACTTACTGGGGTGGCAATAGCTTTAGCCAGTAACCTGAATCCCAGGGGTGACAGGTGCAGACCATCTCTGGCAACGCATCATGGTTTGTCGATCATGTCATCCCAGGCAGACAGATACTGGATCCCCTATGCTATATGTGGGTGTTGATGGTGTGATTTTTGAAGGGCTATGTGTTGCTTTAGGTGTAATGCAGGTGTTAACCTTCTCCTCTTGACTGTCTAGCACAATCTTGGCTGGAGAGAGCTTTGCTTCCAGTTTGGCTATGTAAGTGCATCTCTCACAGGTTATAGTGTTGGGTGGTAGGAGGAGAGGGCTGTCTGTGTACATGAGGCAGTTGCTGCATTGCCCCAGTATGCACAGATTCACCAGGTGGACAGGAAAAATCACCAGAAGCTGACCCTTGGACATGACTGTTTAGGGGCTTTTTTTGTAAAGTACAAGAGCTGTTTTCTGTTTTCCCTTACCTTGCAAGATACTTTGCAATTATAGGCTGTTTAGTACCTACAATTAACTTCTTATTAACAAGGAGAATTGAGTGCTTGTCACAGGGGTTCAGATTTTAGTGCTACTATTGAGAAACCAGCCAGTTCTAAGGGAAAATTTGAAGAGCAGACTTTCTCGCACCTGGAATAGTTTAACTGTTGCCCCACTGTGCTGCACAATGCAAACAATGTGCAAACACACACATTTTAAGCCAGAAAGTTGAAAGGGATTGAAATCAGCCCAAAATGGCTAATAAAATTACAATTTCAGAACTGGAAACCACTCCTCTAGTGTTAGATAGGCAGTACAATGCTCACCACACCCACTGGTAAGCAGTAGGACTTCTCTCTACCACAGCAAGTTCTGGATAGCTCTGAGCAGAGAAAATAAAGTCCTGAAACCAGCAAAGCCTGGAATCTGGACTATACTAGCTAGGAAAGGTGGGAAACAAACAAACAATATAGTATATATTTTTTTTGGTTAAAACAAGCTAAACAATGCAATAATACAGTAAATAAACACAGAAAAGGCTAACACACTTGAATGTGTAGCCCTAAACAGTAAATGCAAATAAAACTCTACAAAATTAGCAATGAAAAACTTTTTGCATGAAGCAGGGCAAGTGCACAACTGAAAAACGATTTAAGAGGCAGTAATACAGTAGAATAAGTAGCTAGTCTACATATACAGAAAAGTCTATATATACAGAAAAGCAGCTAGAACACACTAAAACAATTCAGATGCAGTGCAACCTAGAGCACTTGAGTTGTAGCAATATTAATACAAATACAGTTTTAGTAAATGCATTAACATATACTCTACATTTCCAAAATGTTTGAGAAGCACAGTCAGAACACAAGGAGATTCAGACATTTTTTTTTTGTAAGAAAGGGAGAAAGGAAGAACAGAAGGAAAAAACTAAGTGGGTTTGCCTTCTTAGATGTTCTCTCTGTATTAGGTAGAATGGAGCTAATGACACTAGACTGGGAGGAGTATCCTAGATCAAATTGACAGTAGGGGCGGGCAACTGCAAAGCCACCAAGTACAAAACTAAAACTAGTAGCCTACACTCTTTTAGACAGTAAACACTATAGAAATGTTTATCACAGCAGAGAGCCACAAAATGAACGTTTTTAAACAGATAAAGGAGCAAAGTAAAATACAATGAAACTAGCTACAAAGCTTTACAAACAGTGTGACAGTAAAAAACGTATTTCTCAGGCACTGTAGGGCAGACAATTTTAGTTTAACTATGCAGATTAGTTAATAGCAATAAAATACAGTAAAAACTATGCAGTAGGCAGTAAAAAGCAATAACCAGCATAAATAAGCCAATAAGCAGGATACTTATTGTTATATATCTCATGATCAGAGTTGTAGTCAATGCCCCTCCTCCACTCGGCTCAGTCCATCTCTAGGGTGTCTTGAAGTGTGTTTCCAGCCGACATCTGAACACCCCACCTCTGCACCCTAAGTTGGGCACCTTCCCCTCTAATGCCAAACATGGCTAATCCCAAAAGCCGAGCTATAGCAAATGATGATTTCCTACTAATCCCTGTTTCTGCATTTAATGGTTGTTCACAAATGTGAGCAACGATGCCAACCACGTTTGCATGGTGTTAAGTGAACTGCAACTATGCCTAACAGAGAAGAAATCAATTTTTGAAACTGGAATATTAATCTGACACTTGACATTAGTTTGAAGGTCATCTGCTGCTGTAACTGTTAGCTGATTTCAGACATGCACTGGGGTATACGTTTCCTGATCTGTTATGTTTTTGGCATTATACACTGTTAAAATTGACTTTTCCAGTTTGGGAATCAATCCTATGCATAAAGGACAAAACAGTTTCTTCCACAGGCGTGATTTTACATCCTTGCCACAAAAGAAGTGCTTCTCACACCTAGTCATGAATCATTTATAAATACAGAGGACAAATTGACATGTTAACCATGTATGTGTGTGACCTGATATTGTCCTTTTATATATATTAATTTGTCAATGTGTTTAAGTCTGAATACCATCCAAGTCCAGATACCAAGATTATACTTCCAGAAACATAGTAAGCAGTATATCCTCAGTCATACATCTGAACCTTTAAAACACAGTAAGGGTGTGCTATCCCTCATACATATACTTCATATCAGCTCCACCCTTTATAATTATGTATGAAGTGTTATAAGTGATATTTAACATAATGTGAAATGGAACAGCAGTAAAAATGCATGGTATCTCCTGTATCAAGACCCAGGATCATGTTCATAGGTTCACAGGTAGGTACTAGGCTATCTGCCCAAAGGCATTTATAAGCCTAGCCGGAATGTGTTGGTTTTGACGCCCCTTTCGATTAGTTCCCAGTGCCTCTGTCCGGCATAGCCATTGAAGTGATCCCTGGGGTAAATTTTCTGTTTCCCATCTACTCATCAAGGTTTCTCTTAAAGAGGGTTAGTGAGGAGCTCTGCTTAATGTAGACTGGAATCTTGCTCCAGAGCATGGGAAGTCTCTGGGACAGGAATCTATCCCTCCAGTGCACCCTATTTATTGTTGTGGTGAGGTTTAGATCCCTAGACCATGTGGCTCGAGGGGATATGGTTTTCTTTAGGTGGAGCATGTCCATCAATTCTGGGTTGGACATGGCCTTGTATGTCAGGCAGAGATCACCTCTGAGTAGGCAGTATGCAACCGAGTACAACTGGAGTTTCTTCAGTCGGCTGCATAGGGCATCTGCTTGAGACCAGTAATCCTCTTGGTGAGGTACTTCTGTGGTCTTCCCAGTTATTGCAGGTGTCTTGTAACGTACATCCCAGATGGGGCATTGTACTCTTATGATGGATCTGATGATTGATCCGTAGAAGGGCCCAATGACCTCTTTCGATCTGGATGCAAACCCTTTTGTGATTAGGTGGACCACATAGAAGGATTTTCTAACCACTTTGGCAATGTGATTATCAAAGGAGAAGTTACTATCTACTTGGATCCCCCAAATCCCTTATTACGTCTTTCATATATAGGGTGCTACCACCTATGTGATAGTTGTGGGTACTTTGTTTTTTCCAAAGGGGATGACTATGTACTTTTTGGCATTTAGCTTGAGGCCATGGTTTTGACACCAGGTATTTGTCTCAGTGAGACCCTTTTGGAGGAAGTTTGTGTCAGCCAGAGAGTCAATTATAGCCCCTAGTTTGCAGTCGTCTGCGAACTTGGTCAGCCATAGCCCTCCTGTGCTTGCTGTACCTCTGAGAAGTATACGCTGAACAGGAAGGGTCCTAGGACTGAGCCCTGGGGAATGCCACTTGTAACTGGTTTAGAGTCAGACCTAGCTCCTGCAACTTTTACCATGTGGGTTCTGTCCATGATCCCGTTGGCAACCCATCTCATGACATAGGAGTTTATGTTTAGGCTGGTGAGCTTGTCTATAATACCCGAGTGGGGAATGGTGTTGAAGGCCTTTGCAAGGTCTAGGTAGGCTGTGTGGACCACCTTTCCCTCATCTATAGCCTTGGTAACTGTCTCAAAGAAGTCCACCAGGTTTAGGAGGCAAGATCTGCCCTTAACAAAGCCAAACTGAGTATGGTCCAGTATTTGGAGGTTCCCAATGTCTCTGCTAATGAGATCCATGATGATGCGCTACATAGCTTTGCAGACCAAACTAGTCAGGCTTATAGGGCAATAGTTCCCAGGGTCCTTTGTGGCTATACCTTTGTGGAGTGGAAAAACCATTGCTGTGCCCCACTCTGTGGGCATGTAGCCTGTGGAGAGGCTGAGTTTAAACAGCTTGTTTAGGTGAGGGGTTAGTTCATCTTTGAGCTCATGTAGGATGCAGCCTGGGACACTGTCCGGTCCCATTGATGCTGTGTTTTTGGCTTTGGAGAGGGCTGTTTTAATCTGAGTGTCTGTGATTTTAGGGGCTCTACATTCTTCTGGTATAGTTATGGGCCATTTTGAGGGTGAGAGGTGGGTGAAGTTTGCACTGAACCTGTCTGCCAGGATGTTGGCTATATCGGTCGGTTTAGTGCATTTTATGCCATTCTGCACTAACTCCGAGCAGATCTGAGAATTGCCACTTAGATTCTTGACATAGCGGAAGAATGCCTTGTGGTTATCTTTGGAGTCCATGGCAATTTTTCTTTCAAAGCTAGCTTTGGATGATTTTATGAGGGATTGTAGTTTCTTGCTGATACTGATCAGGGATGTCTTCCCTTCTTGGGATTTTACTCTTTTCTGTACTAGTTTCCTCCTTCTGTTGTATAGCTTGTTTATGGCAGGGGTCCACCAGACTGGTTTCCTTTTCTTGGAGGAGTGAGTCTTGGTTTTGTCTGGGATAGCATGATCCATGCATTCTTGTAGGTGCCCTTAGAGTGCATTAGTAAAGGATTTTGCAGCTTGGACAGCATTATCCTTTAGCACGGGGGCTTTGAATCTTTCCACCTCGGTCTTAAGTAACGTGAAGTTTGCTTTTGAAAAGTTTTTCATGGTGGTTTTTGACCGGGAGTGGTGGCGGAATGTGGATATCCAGAGTGATTAGTTTATGGTCAGATCTAACCAGCGAGGGCAGACCTACACTTACACCTGTTGCCCTAAGAATATCGAAATAACACTTGGATATTTTCCCATTCCTTACTTTAAGCTAAACTGTCATAACATTACAAATATGTTACTCTTCTTGTATTAGAGCCGAGGACCATCTGTATTACAGCCCTTCACTTACACCTGCTGCCACTGGAATACTTAAATAACAGTTGCATAATTCCCTATTCATTCATAATTTCTGTGTGTAACTGCAGCTAAACATCACTTAGCAGTGTTGCACAATGGAAAGCTGAAACTGCAGCAGTGTATCCTTTTTGACCTTTACACTGTCTATGTCCTGTCTGCAGGTGTTCTGTCTGCTTCTTGTTTGGGACAGTAATTCAGGTTTGTACACTGCTAAGTGGTGTGCAAAGAAGATAAGCACAGCTAAACATGACATTCATTGTGTTTCTCCATTTCTCTGTGTGTGCTAAACTGTGCTCCATGCAAACAATGAAATTAAAAAAAATAAATAAATAAAAAAGGGAAAATTATGAGAAAGGAAGAAAAATATATTAAATCAACAACACTACAACAATTAATGTTGGTACACATGGCATATTTTCACACAAGAATTCCCCAAACCAGGACCTCTGCAAGGACGGCAGGTGCACAGGCTCAAAAAGCAAAACCAAAAAACACTGACAGCCAGCACTCAACTGGAGCAAATATCTTTTTAATGTACAAAAACAAACTGCTTTTGGTGCACAGGCCTTTTTCAGTGTAAAACACATCAGTACATATCACATCTTATATATCCAAACATAATGGAATAATTAAATCCCATTAAACAATTATTACAAATGTTCATTAAGACCAGGTAGACACCTCCCCCCCCAATTTCACTATCCAGAACTTTTTATTTTTGTTTAAAACATTGTGCCAACCAGTTTTCATTGACCTGTGTCCCAACACTCCATCAATAATAAAACATTTAAAAACAGCTGTGTTGTGTATGATAGTGGGCTAGATTTACAAAAGTTTGCATGGAGTGTAAGAACAGTGCAAGATGGCAGACAGGCAATATGTCTGCCGAGCGATTCAGCAATAGCCGGCAGGGGCGTGCATGAGAGCTTCTAAAGCTACTCTTGCATGGACAGTGTTATGGTACGCAAATTACCTCATTTGCTGCTGAAAGCTATATAAATGAGGTAAATTTGCGATCCAGGAAACACTAACCTGTCCGTATAAGAGTAGTGTTATCTGCAGAAATGTACTCTGTTGGTAACGGAGTACCGTTCTGCAAATAGCTAAACAGAGCTATGACAGCTCCAAATAAAGGATGCATCTAGTTGAGGAAGCATGCCAATGGCCAAATATAAGGCCATTGGCATTTGCAAATGTTGTAAATCCTTAAAATCCAAATTTATTTTTTTCCCTGATCGCCTCAGCGGCTCACAAACATGCTGTGCTTTAAATAAAATGAAAATAAGTGAAAAATAGCCAAAAATGTGCATTTTTACTAAAAACCTTGTTCTACCATGCAGGTGAATGGCAGGCTGAAAACAACATGGCCACTGAGTAGTGGTTGCTAAGGGGGGGGAAGCTCAGTGTGAGAGATGTAACCAAGCTTTAGTAGGCAATCCTAAGCAAATGAGGATAAGGATAGTGAATCCAAATTTTTCCCGGCATATGAGCCTTGTCCCTAGAGTGTAGGTGTAGGAGTAGGGTAGTAGTAGAGTAGAAAATAGGTGACATCATGAGGGGGTATGTCAGAAAGACTGTAAGGTGATTGGAGCACAGTGGCTTGTGTTTGCCTTGAGTTGCTCAGGATTGCAAGAGGCGTGTGTACAGTGCTACTAGCTAATAGCAAGAAACCAAAAGTGTACACCGTGGATATATCTGAAATTACTTGCAAATGGGCACACAGCGTGTGTGCACATGTGCATGCATGTGCACGCGTGTGCGCTGGTGTACGCTTGCTTGCATGCCGCTGCCACTTGTGGAAACAGAAAGGGAAAAAGGAAGGAAAAGAAGTAGTAGGAAGTTAAACAAGGAGAACTAGCAGAGCTGCCAGGTGAAATATATCAGAATCAGCCAATTATGCAGGCAGTAGACTAGCCCAGCCCAGCCCAGCACTTTAAACTCTGCAAACAGCAGTCTACCCTGTTTTTTCACAAGACATCTGCAACACTGCAGTATACAAAGAGTGAAAACTTAAAAAGCTTAAGGCTGAAAAAATGTTAGGGGCTGCTATAGTTATCATAAACGAACATGTGCAAGGTGCTGAGGGTGGTGATGTTGTGATTGCTGCTGAGCAACCCACAGTGAGGTGATAGAGAAGAGTGTACAGGCCCAGGGTAACCTACCAGGGGCTACATGAGCTGGAGATAGTGGAGCACTATAGAGTGGACAGTGACTTCCTGCAGCAAATTGTTGAGCTGTGCCGGCCATGCCTCACACACAGAACCAACAGAGGGGAACCCATCCAAGTGGATACCAAGGTATGTGTTGGCCTACGAATACTAGCTACAGGCACCTTCCAGAGACCAACTGGTGATATGATGGGGGTTTCACAGGCATCAGCATCTAGGATACTGCACCAGTTCCTGTATGCCATGTCAGCACATGTTGGTGAGCATGTATATTTCCCCAATTCCAGTGAGGCATTGGCCAGCAATATGCGTCTTTTCCAACAAATAGCAGAATACCCTGAGCTGGTGGGTGCAATAGACTGCATGCACATACACATCAAAGCACCACCCAGTGAGCAGGGTAGAGTCTACCTCAACCGCAAGGGCTTCCTCTCCATCAACTGACAGGTCATGTGCGATGCCCAGGGCTTAATAATGAATGTGTGTGCTGGCTGCCCTGGAAGCTATCACAATTCCCACATCTGGCATCTGACACAGCTGTACCAGAGATTTGCCAGTGGGGACATCCCTGACGGTCACCTAGTGGGGGATGCTGGATACGCACTGGAGTCGTGGCTGATGACACCCATCAGAAATGCACACACACCCGAACAAGAACTGCATAATGAGGCACACGCACAAACAAGAAACATTATTGAGCATGTGTTTGGGATGCTCAAGTCACGGTTCTGGTGCCTGGACACATCTGGTGGAGCCTTGCAATACTCACCAACTACATGTACCCAAATTGTCATGGTATGTGCCATGCTACACAATATGATCCTGTGAAAACAGCTGCAGCAGGAACAGCATGGGGCAGGGCCAAACAGCCCCCCACCAATGCCAAGGCATGCACAGGCACAGCGTGACTCAGAGGAGGAAAACCTGAGCCTGCCCCAGTAGGCAGAAGGAGGCATGCCCAGCATGCCCTGGCCTTGGCAAAGAGGCAACTCATAGCATATACACTGACTCAGTAGGAACCCTGGAAATGACACCTCTCTCTGACTCGCACATACAATAAAAGGGATGCCTAACTTGACACTACCTGTTATCAAACATGTATAGGGAGTGTACCATGTGCATCCGACATAAGCAGCCCTGCAGCACTACCTGAGGCATGATTGCCATATTTTAAGCAATATAAAGCAATGCTAAGCATATTTTACCACTATTTAGCAAATTTAAGCACAATTGCATGGAGCTGCATGCCTCACAAACCAGCACATTGCTGGGCAACGTTGGACAATGTTGGGCAATGTTAGGCAAAGTCGAGCAAAGCCGGGTAAACATGCTCACACCTGCTTTACTGTTCCTTAACCAGTCAGGTCTGCCCAGCAGGAAAATAAAAAGCAGTGACAGGGCTTGAACCCAGAATACTGTGTACTATAGTCACAGTACTGAACCACTAAGCCATGATAGCATTTCACTGGCACAGACACAGCAGGGCAATCGTAGACTAACGCAAACACAAACAAATGCTGTATCATGCCCTCTGAACTTCCCCCAGCCTATGCAGACAGATAACAGCAGGCCAGGCAGTGTGATGTGGGTTGGGTAGGCTATGAAGTCACAAACTAATATATGTGAAATGGGAAGCTAAGTTCTGTAGTACAGTAGTATGCCTCAGGCCAGTACGATAGGCAACAGTACAGACTGAAATGGAGTACATGACATAGCAGAGCAGGCCTAGCAAATGTGTATACTTGTCAGGTGAACGCCTCATCCTATGTACACCCACAGTAACAATCAGGTGTGCCCGCTGGGTAGAAATGTACAAATAATAGCTGTCCGTCCTCCCTGTATGTAGAAATGTTGATAAGTCTATGCAAAGCGACTCATGGAAGCCCTGCAGGCACAGCATGCTTCCTGTCGATGTACAACACAAAAGTGAGCCCTAAAGTAAATCCCACTTCATTTTTCACACACATATAGTATATATGTCCATACTGGGCATGCTCACACACTTACAAATATAGCAAATTTCAGTCAGCAACATACTGAAAGGTCATACTGGGCATGCTCACATACTTAAATAAACGAAGCAAATGTCAGTCAACAACATACTGAAAGATCATGCTGGGCATGCTCACACACTTAGGCCATGTCTGAGTACAGCGGTGGGCCACACATATCTGCCAGTTGCAGTTCGTACCCCAGAAACGTGTCACTATTCACCAATCCTGCCTTGCGCACACAGTTCTATGAAAACAGACCCACATAATATATTGGACTCCTGTCATAATCAAACTATGCACTACAAGCACTTAAGTTGTTCAAAGAAAGCGAAAATTCAAATAAGATCAATAAATCTCCGATCAGTATCATCAATAAACAATGAGCACTCCTAACATTATCCAATTCATGTTCTGGCAAAAATATTGTCAAAGAGTCCATACAGAACCATGAAGCTTTCTTTTGCAATGTCATATATATCAATGTAAACACATATATGTTCTGAGTCAGTGCAAACTGTAAAGGAATACATGTACATGACAGACACTGCCACCATCTTGTCAGACAGTTTCAATCATATTTACCCCCCTCTCACTGACAAAAGGGCCCATTATCATACCTGGAGATTGCGAAAACCCAGAAATCTTATATACAATGGTTAAACAGCACTTTCCAAACCTAAAAAAAAAACCTAAAAATGGGATGACATGGTTCCCCTAGCTGTGTCATATGTGAACTCCTAAACAAACAGATCCTGCACCTGAACAGTCTGTTGAGACTCACCCTCTGTACAGGATATGAAACTGTTGAATGTGTTACAGCAAAATTTGGCATACTCCACAAGTGTTGGTGCACAACAGACCATAGGAACTATTGTCTTATAAGCCTATTAAGCCTGATCTGCAAGGCCATGGAGTCCATCATGATGGAACTCATAAGCAGAGCTATTGTGAGCCTACAAACACCCAACCCTACCAATTCCGGATTGGTCAGGGGCAGATCATGGTTCCCAAACCTGATAGACTGTTTTCAAGGCAGTCACCCAGGACATACATCAATGAAATGAGCTAAACATGTCCCACATAAACCTTGAAAAGCCCTTTTCCAACATCACAGACACATGTCATATCCACAAAATCAACAACCAGTGCATAAATATGTATGTCATCTGATGGATTGCCATCTGGCGCACAGATAGATCCCACAAGGGAAGAATTGTGGTCTCCTGTTCAAGCTGGTAACAACCGCTGTCCCCCATGGCCCAGTGCTGGGATCCCTCCTGTCTGGTGTATACTTTTCAGATATACAGTCAAACACATGAGGGCTATGTTTAGCAAGGTTTGTGGATGACTGCAAAAAAGTTGTCATAATCAATGTTTGGGACAACAGAGACATCCTTAAAAAGGGTCTCAGTCAGACATATGTGGTGTAAAATTCATGGCCTCGAGCTACAGTCATACAATTACCACATAGGTGCCAACACGCTAAATATGGAGGTGATAATAAGGGATCTATGGACACATGTGGATAGTCATCTCCACTTCCAGAAACATATTCACAAAGTGGTTAGAAAATCATGCTATGTGTTCCCACAAACTGCCAAAGTCTTTGCACATAGGTCAAAGGAGGTTCCCTCCACACATCAGTCATCAGACCCATCAGAGAGTACCACAACGAACTTGCGATGAATCTGACTATGCACCCTCAGCAGCTGGAAAGACCACTGAAGTACCTCAACAAGAGGATTACTGGCCTCAAAAAGTTGCCCCATGCAACAAGACTGAATTTAACTCAATCTATACTCTGTTGCGTACTGTCTACTCAGGAGATCTCTGCCCAACAGACAGGTCCATGTCCAATGCAGAACTGATGTACATGCGCTATCTGAAGTAAACCAAAGATCTCTGTACCACATGCTCTAGGGATATCATCATCACAACATTAAATAGAACATGTTGGAGGGATACATTACTAACTCACAGACTTCTCTTGCTTTGGAAAATGCTCCCAACCGACATTAAGCTGAGACCCTCACTGACACTTCCAGAGGAGCCTTGATGAGTGTATGTGAAACAGAACTGTCACACCATGTATCACTTCATCAGCTCTACTACACAGAGGCCTAGGGAGCTAACTCCATGGGTGGTGATAGCTGCACACTCTGGCCATACTAATATATGCCTTCAGGCAGATAGCCTATTACCTACCTATGTACCTCTATATATATGTAGGGGGAACACAGTATAATAAGCCAAGGATGGATGGGCAGAGATGTGTGTAAGAGGGTGACCATGACAGGGAGCCATCCAGGAATGTCCCACCCAGCACACATCCCAATGGCACGAAAGACATGAGGTGCACATCTCTCCCACTGTACATAACAGCCACCAGTATTTGTAAGCATTACAATGTATGTGGTCCATGTGCCTGCTGTACATCATGACTGTACAATGAAGTACACATCTACTATCTGTAGACATGTACCTGTCACAGAGGTTCATAGGTATATAGTAGACTATCTCCAAGAAGGCATATATCAGTCTACGCAAGTTGTGCAGCTTCCACCACCCCATTGGGTAGTCTCCCAAGGCCTAATTCTAATAGTTAGTACCCTAAGCCCCTTACTAGTGGGGCTGCTGATGTAATGCCTGGCATGGATTGTCTGTTTCCCATCCACTCACAAAGGTTCCAGTTGAAGAGTGTCAGCGAGGGGTTCTGTCTGATGTACATTGGGAATGATTTCCACAGTAAGGCAAGTGTCTGGGATGGTACTCTATCCCACCAGCATGTTGTACTCATTGTCCTGATGAGGTTCATATCCCTGGAATGTGTAGGGTGACTCAATGTTGTTATGTGTAGATGGAGCATGTTCAACAGTTATGTGTTGGACATGGCTCTGTATGTTAGGCAGAGTGTGCCTCTGAGTAGGCAGTACGCAACGAAGAACAGATTTAGTTTTACCAGTTGTGTTGCATAACACAACTTTCTGTGGCCAGTAATTCTCTTGGTGAGGTACATATGTGGTCTCTACAGCTGCTGGATATGCTAAGTTGTGTACATCCATAATGGTGCACTGTACTCAATGATGGGTCTGATGATGTAAGAGTAGAGTGCCAACACTACCTCTTCGGATCCTGATGCAAACCCTTTGTTGATTAAGTGGGCCAGATAGGATCTCCCAATCACTTTGGCAACATGGTTGTCAAAGGAAAGATGACTATGTACATGTGTCCCCAGATCCCGTATCACCTTGTCATTTTCAAGGGGGTAACACCCATGTGGTGGTTTGTGGGTATTGTATTTTGTTTTCAACAAAGAGCATCACTATGCATTCCTCCACAGTGAGTTGAGGCTATGATCCTGACACCACACATCTGTCTCATAGAGTCCCTTTTAGAGAATATGTCTGTCTTCCGGGGAATCTGTTATGGCAAACACTTTACAGTTCCCAGCAAACTTAGTCAAACACAACTCTCCTGTGTTGGCATGTACATTTGAGAAGTCTATACCAAACAGGATGGACCCCAGGACTGAACCCGGGGGACACCAGTTGTTACCGGTGTAGAGTCTGACATGTAGCCAGCAACTTGTAATGTGTGGGATCTATCTGTGAGCCAGTTTGCAATCTATCTTGTGATGCATGGATTCATGGCCAGGTTGGTAGGTTCATCTATGATAATTGATTGGGGAATGGTGTCAAAGGCCTTAGCAAGGTATAGGTAGGCTGTGTGGAGCTCATTTCAATCATCTGTAGCCTGGTTAACTGTCAAACAAATCCTCCCAGTTCAAGAGGCCTGGTCTGCATTTGATGAAGCCAAACTGGGTGTGCTCAACCGTGTGAAGGATCCCAATCTCTGTATTGTTGACTTCCGTTATGATTGGCTCCATTGCCTTGCAGAACACACTCATGAGGCTCACAGAGCATGAATGCCAAGGGCTCTTTGTGGCCGCACACCTGTGGAGTGTGAAGAACATTGCTGTGCAACATTCTATGGGCACATATCCTGTAGAGAGCATGTAGAGAGAGGTGTAGGTATCCCTGGTGAATATGGATACATCCTCACCCTATGTGCTATGATTCAGGATCTGATGCTGGGAGGTATGGAATGAGTAGTATCCTGGTAGTGCTGGTGTGTTGTCTGGAGCCTTGAACTAGGTACCTGATACTGCACAAATATCAATATTCTCCATAATGAGAAGTGCCTTGAGTGTGTGCATCTGGAGGCTGAGACTACTGGCAATGAGTAGCATTTAGCTCACTTTGTGGTTATTTGTGTTGGTTATGGGGTTTGGTTTGTCCTGCATGACTGGTGTTCCACACCTGATGTCAGTGCCTCATTGGTCTCATCTGACCATAAGCTAATTACCCTACATACCCACATCCAGGACCCACACCCCCATTAAGGAAACCATGTTAAAAAATGTCTCCAAAGCCAACTTTATGCTTCTTAAGACAGAAGTTCTGAACTGCAGGACACCCATGCAGATGGACAATACAGTTACAACTAATGAATCCTTCACAATTGCACTTTATAAGCACTTACATGACTGCATGTATTGTCTATCCCAAACAGAACCAAGACACTATCCTCCAAGAAAAGCAAGCCAATCTGGTGTTCCCCTGCCATAAACAAACTGCACAACAGAAGGAAAATACTGTTGCAAATGAGGGTAAAATCCCATGAGGGGAGGAGCTCCATGGTCAACACCAGTAAGAAGCTGTGATCCATGATGAAATCCTCCAAAGCTGGTTCTTAAAACAAAATTGTCACTGATTATAAAGACAACTACAAAGCATTCTATAGCTATGTCAAGAATCTCAATGGCAACGCTCAGATCTGCTCTGAGTTACAGCACAATGGCACTGAATATACAGACCCAACTGATATTGCCAACATCCTGGCAGATAGGATCAGTGCTAACTTTACCGCCCTCTCAGCCATGAAAGAGCACATCTCTATAACGGAAGACTGCAAATTTGTTGTCATCATGGCTGCACAGGTAAAACACACTCTCCAAAGCCGGGAATACAGCATCCATGGGACAAGATAACATCCCAGGCTGTGTTCTATACAAACTACAGAACGAACAGGCACCACACCTACATACCATGTTAAGTCATAGCCTCACCTCAGACTTTCTGCCTGCTGAATGGTGCACAGGGATGGTTATCCCACTACACAAGGGGGGAGCAACCATGGTCCCCAGGAACTAGCGCCCCATTAGCCTGATAAGCCTGCCCTGCAAGGCCATGGAATGTATCATCATATAACTTATAAAAAAAGACATTGGTAATGTCCAAAGTCTGGACCACAACCATGTTGGGTTTGTAAAAGGCAGATCATGTGTCCTAAACCTGATAGATTTCACTGAAGCAGTCACCAGAACCGTAGACAAGGTTAAGGTGGTTCACACAGCCTATATTGATCATGCCACAGCTTTCAACACCATCCCCCACTCTGGAATTATAGATAAACCCACTAAACTAGGTATAAACTGCTATGTCACAAGATGGGTTTCCAACTGGCTAACTGATAGAATACACACTGTGAAAGTAGCAGACACCAGGTACAACTTTGGACCAGCGACAAGTGAAGTACCACAGGGTTCAGTCCTGGGTCCTGTCCTGTCTATTATCTTCTTCCCTGAAGTAAACTTTAACAAGGAAGGTCTTGGGCTAATGATGTTTCCAGATGACTGCAAACTAGGAGCCATAATCGAAACTACTGAAGATGTGGACATCCTACAAAATGGCCTCACTGAGACAGATGCCTGGTGTCAAAGCCATGGCCGCAAGCTCAATGCCAAAATGTGCATTGTTATCCCTTTTGGTAAAAACTCTGTAGCCATGAACTACGACATAGGCGGTAGTATACTTAACACTGAAAGTGTAATAAGTGACCTTGGGTCACAGGTGGACAGTTGACACACCTGTGATAATAACACCCTTGCAGTAGTCAGGAAATCTTTCTACATGTCACACCTCATCACAAAAGGAGTATCATGCAGAATAGATGAGGACATTGTTCCCCTCTACTCATCACTCACTAGATATATAATAGAGTAGAACACCCCTTTTGCTATGTACCTCACAAGACATCTACAACAACTGGAAAGCCTGCAGAAATACTTCACAAATAGCAT
This sequence comes from Protopterus annectens, assembly GCF_019279795.1. Taxonomy (NCBI): domain Eukaryota; kingdom Metazoa; phylum Chordata; order Ceratodontiformes; family Protopteridae; genus Protopterus; species Protopterus annectens. The sequence continues at coordinate 833,288,567 of NC_056735.1, forward strand.
TAGTGACCTGAAATACATGCCATACACAAACCGTCTCAAAATGCTCCAGCTGTACTCTCTCGCATATCGCCTATTCAGAGGTGATCTCTGCCTAATATACAAAGCTATGTCAAAAAAAGATCTGTTGGACATGCTCCATGTAAAACACTCACAATCCCTCTGATCTTCAGCCCCAAAATCCAGAGTGAAATACAAAATGAAGTGTTGTATCCATTTACCTTATGGATAGCCACACCTTCAGGTTAGTGGCACAGCATGAGGCCTCGGAGACCATGCAAGTGCAACTAACATTGGGCAAAGCTGCTTATCAGATTGTAGCCTGCTACAGATCACCTACCTTGTCTCAGGAACCTCACTCAGTATTCCTGAGAACACTGGAAAATATCAAGGTCCTACCAAACACCATTATATGAGGAGATTACAACTACCAAAACACTGACTGGGAGAATCACTCATGTACAACGTCCTTTGCCCAATGCTTCCTAGAATTTAAAAACTCAACTACTCTGGAACAGCTGGCCACCATGCCCACTAGAGGTGACAACATACTGGACCTGATCATCACCAACATGGGGTACCAGTGTTCCACAACAGAGATAAACCCCTTGCTGGTAATATCAGATCATAAAGTAATCACACTGGACATCCACATCACACACCACCCCCCACAGTCAAGGAAACTACTGTGAAGAAAGTTTCTAAAGCAAACAGCACTCTTCTCAAGACCAAAGTGGAAAGTTCAAAAGCACCCTTGCTATAGGATAATGATATACAATCTGCAGAATGATTTGCAAGTGCATTCTATGAGCATCTACAGGGATGCATGGATCAAGACATGCCAGATAAAACCAAGATGCACTCCTCCAAAAATAGGAAACCAATCTGGTGGTCGTTGCACATAAATAAGCTAGACAACAGAAGGAGGGAATGAACACATGATAGAGCAAACTTCACAAAAGGAAAGGCATCACTGATCATTATTAGGAAGAAACAATGATCGCTCATAAAATAATCCAAGGCCAGTTTCTAAAGACAAATTGCCAAGGAATGTAAGAATAGTAACCACAAACCCTTCGTTAGCTATACCAAACATTTAGGTAGCAACTCTCAAATATGCTGTCAGCTACTGCAAAATGGAAAAAAGATACAATGAACCAACCTACATTGCCCACATCCTGGGGGACAAGTTCAGTGCAAACTCCCCCCATCACCCCCAAAAGGGCCTGTGTCCATCCGAGAAGAATGCAGAGCACCAGACTTCATGGACATGCAGGTCTCTCCAAAGCTATGAACAAAGCATCAATGGGACTGGATGGTGTCCCAGGCTGCGACTTACACCAGCCCCAAAAGGAACTACACCCTCACCTACATTCACTGTCCAGACTCAACCTTACCACAAGCTATGTACCCAGAGAATGGCATACAGCAACACTCATCCAGCTACACAAAGGGGGTGCCACAACAGAACCAGGAAACCATTGCCTTATAGGCCTACTCAGCCTGGTCTGCAAAGCTATGGAGCAAATAATCATGGAACCCACAAACATTGACATTGGGGACCTCCAGACACTAGACTCTACCCAACTTGGCATCGTTAAAGGTAGATCCTGGCTCCTAAACCTAGTTGACTTATTTGAAACAGTTACCAAGGACATAGATGGAGGTGAAAGTAGTCCACACAGACCACCTGGACCTCACTAAGGCCTTTCAACACCATTCCCCACTCTGGCATCATGGACAAGCTTACCAGCTTGAACATTAACAGCTATGTCACAGGATGGGTGGCCAACTGGCTCACAGAGCAAACACACATGTTCAGAGTTGCGGGTGCCATGTCTGACTCTAAACCAGTCACAAATGGCATCCCACAGGTATTGGTCCTGGGACCCCACCTGTTCAGTAGATACTGCTCAGAGGTACAGGCAAGCATGGGAGGAGTATGGCTGAACATGTTTGCAGATGACTGCTAACTGTGGGCCATAATCGACTCCACGGCTGACACAGACATCCTACAGAAGGGTCTTACAGAGACAGATACCTGGTGTCAAAACAATGCCCTCAAGCAGAATGCCAAAGAATGCATAGTCATCCCCTTTGGATAAAACAAAGTACACACAAATTACCACATAGGCAGTAATCCAGTATGTACGGAGAATGTAATTATGGCCCTGGGGACCCAGGTAGACAGTAAACTCTCCTTTGAAGATCACATTGCCAAAGTGCTTACATATTCCTTCTATGTAGCCCACCTATTGTCATCTAATGTAACCCCCTTTGTCTAGTCTGATGATGTCACCATCTTACAAATATACCTGTGGAAAAAAGAGCTCACAGTAATGTGTATAGTGTGTCTTGTAAATGCATACTGCTCTAATATCATAAGGTAGTTAGATAGGGGGTTTGAATCCTGCATTTGACAACTGTATGACTGTGTGTGTGTATCTCCTGGTAAAGGAGCAACCTTTTTGGAGACAACTACAACACCTTAAAAGTGGTATACTTATCTTTGTCAAGTCAGATGATGTCACCATCCTACAAATATACCTGTGGAAAGAGGAGCTCACAGTAATGTGTATAGGGGGTCATGTAAATGCGTACTGTTCTAGTATCATAAAGTAGTTTGGTAGGGGTTTGAATCCTGCACTTGGTGAGTGTGTGTGTATTCTATGTGTGTGACACAATTGGTCACTGTGTTGTGGGTTTTGCTTTTACTACTGTATGACATATCACAATGACAACAGTATGTGCACTGCACGTCAGGTAGCTGTGTGGCAAATAGATATACGTACATGTAACCTCAATCATTTAATAGGGGGTAACCCTGCTTTCTCCATGAACGCACCTGTTATCTTTGCCAGAGTGTGCTGCCACTTTCCAGACCTTAGATCACATCTGTATGCTTGTGACAAGCATACAGATGTGATCTAAGGTCTGGAAAGTGGCAGCACAAGCATACAGATGTGATCTGTATGCTTGTGCTGCCACTTTCCAGACCTTAGATCACATCTGTATGCTTGTGACAAGCACAGCCACTACAGTGATCCCTGGCCTAGGTCATCCGTGTCACACACACTCATTACAGTCTCTACTGAATAGTGTGAGTGAGGGTTTATGCCTGAGGTATATTCCAGACCAGTTCAAATGCAGCAAAGTCTGTCAGTGATGGCTCTTCATTATAGGTGTACAACAACCTTTGTGGATATGCATGCAGACCCCTTATTGCTTATGTGATTCACTGAGGGATTTCAAAATACCTTTGGAAATGTGATTACCAAAGGAGAGATGATGTAACACTTGGCTGTATGTACACATCGGTACCTGTCAACATGTTGGGGACTACTACCTATGTGGCACTGTGGGGATACTATATTGTGTAAAGGTGGATGACCATGCTTTAGTTGTCTTATTGTTTTACAGCATGGGTTTGACAACAGGTATCTGTCTGTATGATACCCTTGTGGAGAATGTGTGTGTCATCTGGAGAATGCATTATAGGCCACAGTATGCATTCCCAGACGTGGACGGACATATCCCTACTGTGTTTGCTTGCACCTAAGTGACCTATATGGCAATCAGGAGTGGTCCCAGGAATGGGTGCAGGTGAACACCACTGGTTACTGCCATAGTATAGTTCCTGAAGGGTACAAATGTTACTGTGTGTCGTACATCTGTGTGTCACTTGTCAAGACATCATCTAACAATTGTTTATGGTCAGGCTGTAGAGGTTATGTATACTACCAGAATGCAAACCAATGACAGATAGTAACAGTATCACCCACAGCACAGTGTCAAACCATGTCATACACACATGTGTACCCAACTTCCAAAATGTGTGTAGTACAATGCATACTGGCCACCAATAGAAACTATGGAGTGTTAACACTGTGTAATACAGGGCATGTCACACTGCCCATGTGTCCACTATGCACGTACATGCAGACAGTGCACCTCCACCATGTTTACAAATGTACACCTGCAAACCTGTGCTGCACACATCCCACACGTACTGTCCACTCTCTAACACATGCTGCCAATATGACACACATGAGCCAAGTGGCACGTGGGCAGACAATACACTCTTGGGATTAACACTGGTGTAAACAATACTACATTGACAATCATAGCTTTAATGCATCATGCCTGCTCAGCTACACCTTCAAGGATAACATTACACTTTACTGCTGACAACATGCTAACATTGCTATACTGCCATAAAGTCACCCTGTGCATCAGCATCATGTTAGTCTGTTCCTGCATCAATGTTACAGATGACAGGAGGTGGCCCAGGTTTCATCATATGCACAGGGTGTGTTGTTGGTTTGCCAGAGGCCTACATTGAGCCATACAATCGACATGTATGTGTGTGTGTGTGTGTGTGTGTGTGTGTGTGTGTGTGTGTGTGTGTGTGTGTGTGTGTGTGTGTGTGAGGGCCAAGAGTACTGGTATGGGCCAATTTTGATGTAATGAGTGCAGGTATGTGTTAGCCCTAGGTGTCTGATTTATGTGTGTGTGTTTCTGCATGCACACAGTTCCACCATGTGGCTGCCATATACAGGGATTTGTGGGACAACCACAGACTGTACCTGCCAGATTTTACAGATCACCGTCTTCGGCCATGGATACAGTACCTGTGCCTGGCAGGGGTGCTACTGACAGCATCAGGTACTAAGCCAGACTGAGTACTATCCTCAGAGGTAGACATATGTACACTGGACCCAGGTCACTGCTGGGACTGTCCAGAGCCACGTGCACGTGATCTTCTAGGACTGTCTATGTACAGCCCACCCCCAACATTGCTGGGGTTGGTACTGGCACTACGGGAGCGGCTGTGACTTGAGGGACATCCGCTGCGACAGCCAGCTGCTGTTGTTGCTGGCATACGTCCACATTGACATCTCACCCATCCCGCACTGTCCTGACACATGGACATGACATTGCGGAGGACATCTAATGTCTCACCCCAACGTCTATCCATGACCTCAGTGTAATTATGGATGGCACCTGCTAGGTCACAGATACTGTCATTTAAAGCGGTGTTATGTGCCCTCTGTGCCCTTAATCCCTGTCTGGTGTACCGTTCCATACGTGCCTGTGCCTCCATGACAGCCTGGCACATGCGTGAGGTTGTAAGACCTGTGGCACATCTGCCAGGGGCATGATGACCAGCAGTGCTCCGACGAGAACCCCTGGACATCTGCCTATGTGGTACCATTCCAGACCTCTTGGTATGGCTGCTGTGTCCGGATGCATGTGCCATAGGTACCACACTGTCCTGGCCATTGCTGACTGTAGACTGTCCCTCAGCTAAAGGCATTGGTGATGAGGGATGCATTGGCCGTATGACTGTGTGCATGGATGGGGTGGACAGCTGTGTACTGTCGATTGGTGGCCCAACGACAGACCCTGGCAAACATGCCTGTGCCTCAACACACCTATCTTCATTATTACTATTTGTGTCAGTGACATCAGGTTCCCTGCTGCAGTAAACCAGCCCAACCTCAGCATCTGTGAGAGGACGACAGGAAACACACATTACAACCTGTACATGATGTCAGAACACATGAACAAATGCACATATGCACACATGCACACGTGCACACGTGCACACGTGCATACATGCACACATGCACACATGAACACATGCACACATACACACGTGCACACGTGTGCACGTGCACAAATGCACACATGCACACAAGAACACATGAACACATGCACACATGCACACATGAACACAAGAGCACATGAAAACATGCACACATGAACACATGAACACATGAAAACATGCACACATGCACACATGAACACATGCACACATGCACACATGCACACAAATACACTCCTCACAAAAGCAGACACACACACACACACACACACACACACACACACACACACACACACACACACACACACACACACACACACACACACACACACACACCACCACCAACAATCCAGAACATACCCCATAGCGGTTGATGGTGGGGTGCAGTATCACAAGACAAACAGTCATATCATACGTGTCAGCATGCAGGACGTGTGTTGCTCAACAGCATGCAGGGTGAGTGTAGACAGTCCTTGCTAATTACAGTATACATGGCTTTGATGCATGTGTGTTGTTGTTCAGTGATTGGCCTCACCCTGGAATGCAATGTGCACATGGACACAACATTGCTGTCAAGTATTACAAGCTCTTCAATGTGCTGTGCACAATCACTCACAGGTATACATACTATGGCTGGATGTTTATCTGTGTATCACATAGATATCCGTTACTGATTAGAGCATCTGTGTCTTTAGCAGATAATTGTGGACACAGGTTTAGCTCATGCATGCTTTGTATACTCACAGTATGAGTGTTGCGTGTATACCTGATGGAATACCATTGCTCAACATAGCCATTGTACAGTAGTTATGGTGAGTGTAGAACATATTGTGGACATGCCAATGCCAGCCATGACATGGCATGCTACAACACAACTGCAACATTAAACATCACACATACCCAATGTGTGTCATGTGACCTATACGCTCAATAACATTACAAGACTGAATACACCATGTGTAGCATATTAACATGTACTGCGTATGACGGACTTGTGTATGTCGTGTGCATGTGTATCGACTACTTATCCAATGTCCACTATAGTGTAGCCACAATTGTTTGTGATGCTCTGTGTATTGCATGTGTTTGAGGCAGCCACTCACGTTACTGAGATGTGCATAGTCACACAGCAAACATGCACAGCATGCATTATGCGTAGGTGTGTTACATGTGTACATGGCCTACAACTCACCTATGACATGCACATTTTATTTGCAATATTAAATGTATAACACACTCACCAGCATGGGTCTGCTGCCTTGCTGTCACACCAGAGGAACCTACAAAGATATGAAACAGTTTGTCAGTGGCAACAACTGTGACATTGCTACTGTGGGTTTGCAATCTTAGAATAGCACAATGGTTGACAGTCACAGGCTTACACATCATGTTCCAAATTATCAGTATTGAACAACACCAGGCTCCACATCTTCTAACTACACAGTACACATCTCACATATGCATGATCTAACAATAGAGGTAACAGTAGTCTACAGATATGCCATCTTACCTGCACGCTCCATGTGAACTTGCTGGGGGGCTCCGGCCTCCATGATGATACATGTGTGCTGTTGTTGTTGTTGGCCAGGAGCCCCCAGGCTCAAGAGCAGCTCCTCCACTCTGGTGAGGGGGGATGGATGGCAACCCCACCACCTGTGGCAAGCTGTTGCCTATGGACATCAGACGCACACTGCCGGACATGTCTAAGTAAATCACTGCAGTGATGTCGTACTTGCTCATATGTCTGGTTATGCATGCCTATGTCATTTATCCTGTGGACAACATCATGCTAGTCCTGGCTGGTTCTTGAAAATAGCAGGGTGTAGTGTTGGATGAGACAGGTGGTTAATATTTCATCCTCTGCACGACTATAGGCAGGATTGGGATGTTGGGCCATGACCCTGGAAGACAATGAAACAATATGTGTGAGCAAGTCATGTGGCACACTTAACATTCTACAGCACAGATATCACTGAACTGCCATAAATAGCAAACTATTGTCTGTCAGAGGATACACACTTTCAATACCACATAACAGTGCTCAACCCACAACTGCCTGACAGTGCCTGCCACGCTCTATATATTAAAACATTTTCTTCACAGCAACAAAGAGAAACCACTATGTAAGACTATGCAACAGTACATGGCACACTGTATGTGACACAATGCACCACCTAGCCACAGCAGGTATATATCAAGCTAATGCATAACAAAATATGTAATCCATTGCAATGATTGTAAAGTCCAGTTGCAGTATTACCAGTATATCACACTAGTTGTTGATGGAAAACTCCTGCCTACAGTATGTGCACATTCATGAATATAGGTGGCATACTGCTGTACTAGACTATACATGTTGCTAGATATGCACTTATATCCTGTAACACACATATAACCGAGGGCATGTTACAGGCATACCCACACACATCAGACATACATACAGGACACAGAGGTATGGCAACCCAGATGAGCTTTACGTGTGTACCATACAGTACTATGTGTCAGTACTTACAAACCCTTATGCCTGAGGTATGTAATCTGTGAGGACTACAGGGAACACACAAAACAGTGTTTCCAAGCAATGTGGATATACACCATACTGTGATGTTTAGGCCTACAGCTTCAGGTCGTACTACAGTTCATACAGGGGTTTGATTCACCAGCAGTACCAATCAATGAGCATACATGTACTGCTTTATCCTCCAGTGGCACACCCCAGTTAACACAAAGGGGCTATGTCAGACCATATGCTATACTGCTTTTTCTGGCTAGCAATAGCATACACATCATTTGCTGGGATCAGAGTTAGGACACATAATACCATGACAGAAACAGTTTCCCACTAAGCTATCACACATACACACAACTATGACACATTCACCGACACATTCACCATCACACTCAGTCAACCTCACATAGCAATTATTGCAACAAGCACATGTGGGTGTGCATTGGTTCATAGGTAGGTAATAGGCTATTGGCCCTAGGGCCTATAGAAGCCTAGCCAGATGGTACCCTGGCCTTTGACACCCAAGTAATTTAATTTCATGTGCCCCTGTCAAGCAGAGCCACAGAGGTGATTCCCGGGGTGTATTTCCTATCTCCCATCCAATCATCAAGACTATTCATGATGAGTGCTACTGAGGATCTTTGTTTGCTATTGACAGGCAGTTTGTTCCAGAGTATGGGATGTCTCTGAGATAGTAATCTATCCCTCCAGCATGTTCTGTTTATTGAAGTGACAAGATTTAGGTCTCTAGAGCATGTAGCTTGTAGGGATTGTGATCTGTTTACGTGGAGCATGTCCAACAGCTCTGGGTTTGGCATAGCTTTGTATGTTAGGCAGAGATCACCTCTGGGTTTCCGGTATGCGACACAGTCTAGCTGTGGTTTTGTGAGATGGTCTGCATAGGGCATCTGTTTGAGGACAGTATTACTTTTTGTGAGGTATGTCTGTGGCCTTTCCAGTTGCTGTAGATGTCTTGTGAGGTACATACCAGAAGGGGCATTGTACTCTATAATTGGTTTTGTGAGTGATGAGTAGAGGGGAACACTGACCTCTTTTTCCCTGGATGACACAGCTTTTGTGATGCCATGTAGACAGATTACATGACTAGTGTGGCACTGTGATTATCAAGGGGGAGACTACTGTCCACCTGTGTCCCATGGTCTCTTATCACACTTTCAGTATTAAGTCGACTACCACCTATGTGGTAGTTCATGAGTACAGAGTTTTAGCAAAAGGGATGCCAATGAATTTCCAACATTGAGCTTGAGGCCATGGCTTTGTCACCAGGCATCTGTCACAGTAAATAAGACTCTGTCTCTCTCTCTCTCTCTCTCTGTATATATATATATATATATATATCTATATTATATATATATATATATATATATATATATATATATATATATATATATATACAGTACACCTTTCATGGTGGGAATATCAATTATGCGAAGTATGTGAGGTATACAGTTATGTAATGATATTGCACAGTCTTGTGCGAAATGCATTGAAGGTGTTCTCAACCCATGTGGCTTTAGCAGGCCGCACTGGCTGCAATACTGCAAACCTAACAAATCACACCCACAGTGTTTAACCACCACATGTCATATAACAGCAATGTATGCTGTCTAGTTTGCCACACACTACTACCTACATACAAATATGCACATAATAACCTTCACCAACATATATATGACCTCCCTTCAGAAACAGTTGAAGTATGTCCCATGCTCTATGCACATGTACAGATGCTAATATATCTGACACAGATATATCTCTCCATATGTGTGTGCCATACACACACAAGGTCCACACTGTTGTAAGTCCCTGGACCTCACGGCTGACCTGTTGTGCCTTGCTGCAACATGAGCAAGTGTCACATGTGAGCACACAGTAATATTAGAGGGTGTATACATAGTTGCAAATGCTAGATTAGCATACTATCCTGGTACAGTAGTTGCCAATGCTAAGCTACACGTTGATATGACTATCATGCATGTGTTACTCTGTCACATCAATGGTTATGTAGCTGTATGCGCTACTCCCCCAAACAGCCATTGTCCACACTACTGTACAAAGCACAGATAACATGGTTCAGATGTTTGACATTTAATGCTGAGCTACATATATCACAGTTATGTCCCACTGCACACAGCTACACACTGATTTGTCCATGACAGTAGTTATGCAGGGCATCTGTGCATAGATACATACTGCTGCCACATATTGATGTTTCAAAATATGTAGAGTAGTCTTCAAATACATCTACTACATGCCAGTAAATACATATCTGTTACATACCTTTCCATTGTATGTGTTTGTAGTTTTCAGTTTGGTGTGTCTTTGGCTTTTTTTTTTTTCCCGCTGGTGTGGGTGGGGGTGTGTGTGTCTCTCTCTCTCTGTCTCTGTCTCTCTCTCTCTCTCTCTCAGCATCTGCAATGGGATGATTGCATGTGTGGCCAGCAACTACAGCCTACTTTTATAGGTATCTGCACACGTGCATGTGATGACCTCTGAACCAATTGGTGGACACCATTTGGTAATTGCATGCAACCTGCTGTGTGGTAATTGCAGTACTCACTGTCATAGCGACCCAATGCTATACATTGCTATGTCAGGTAGGTGTAGCCCTTTCAGCTTTCCAAAGTGGAGCCCATGCTTCTTTGCTGTGGACACCATTGTGTAAGTCGGAAGGTTGGTATAGCTCTTATATCTGAAGCTAGGGGTGTAGCCAGTGATTTAAATGTTGTACTCAGACCTGAATGTTGCCACTTCCACTACACAGTTGTCAGTGTAGAGTTGTACTCACCCCTACAAATGCTAACACAAGATACATGGGAGTATGTAGTTTATTTTCTACTTATACAATTAACTGCCATACAAAAGTAGTTATTGAGATGTATTCATTTGGCACATGAACTGTTTGTTAACTGCTATACTGTGAATATTAATTTACTCACTTTTGAACAGTTTGTGCTTTTTTAGTGTTGACATTAGCACAGGCTGCTCAAGAAAACTGGACAAATGTCAGTACTGAGTATGCCTACCCACATCCTTGGTAGACCCAAAACACACAGGTATATTGTACATTTGGGTAGGGGTGCAGAAGGACAGAGAGAATTATGTATTAATGTGTGAACTTTATCTTGCTGGACTTAAAGGGTTGCTGCGGACCTGTTAATTTATCAAGGCAAGTAGTCTATCTGCATAGCTTTCAACTGTGGACCTATCCAGATGGTACCCAGAGGTTAGCCTGTTATTCTTTGTCTGTGCACCACACCAGTCTTTTCAACACTGGAACAATGGTATTGTCACAGTTGGTTGCTACCAGTACATGGCTACATCCCTTGGTATTTCAGTGTCGTACTCCTACATAAGGGTATACTTCTGGAACTCCTTCCAAAGCTATTTGCACAGTGTGTAACAGCCGAATAGCTGATATGCCTGTGTGTCTCTGCCTCTGCCAGGCCTCTCAAACACTCAGGTACATATTTGAACAGACTCAGGTAAAAGTAGGTAGAACTGAGGTACACCTTTAAAATATTAGAGACATTAAGTTGAAACTTTGAGAGAACCAGAGCGTATGGATTAATACACATTTCCTGAAGTACAAGCAGTGTCTAACTCTTACTTATTGTCATTATTCATTAAGAGTAATTCCCCACCTTTCTGCCTAATGCCAGTACCTTTCAGAGGGATTCAGAGGGACACAGCTAAAACCTGTCTCAAAATCAAGGACATGCCTGAAAATTAGTCACAGTTGGGAAGTATGGCCTCTGCCATAATCAGATATGCTAGTGTTTGTCCTTATATGATACTGTGTGGGGGTTGTAAAGTGCTGCTGTAACATTATTTCCTGCTAGAATGGCTGGTTCTCTTTTCACAGTCATGTAATGCAATTCCACAAGAACTGCTGGTAAAGATCCACAGAACAAGATTTGTGTTATGGCATTCCTATTTTTCCTTTACATTCCTCATTCTGATGCATGATATATTTATTTCGGCACCAATTTGTTGCATGTCTACCATGGCTTGGTGGTACTTCATGCAGCCTAGTGTGTACGAGGTCCGGGGTTCGAGACTGACAGAGGTGTTTTATTTTGCTGCTGAGCAGAACAGGGGCCCTGACATACAGGTTGACTAAGGCACTTTTAAGCAGTTGTAAGTGGGTTTGCATGGGTTTGCGCGATGCTTAGTTAAGCTTAGCTAAGTGCACACTCGCGTAAACCTGCTAAGTATTGCTTAAAAGTGCTTACTTCCGCTAACCCCCACGCTCATTTCTTTGAAAGAAAAGAAATTGAGGAGCTAGGAAAGTGGTGAAAAATGGGCTCAAAGAGGGAAAGACAGTAGAGAAAACAGTCCGGGATGTGCAGGATGGGTCTAGTCCCATTTCTTTAACAGCAACAGCTGTGCATATGCAATCAGTTTGGAGGGGAATTTGAAACCTTCAACCCCTGTGAGAGGGGTGAGGACAACAATGTATGTTGTACTGCAAATTAAATATCAGTTTATGTGTCCAGCGGACATGTTTGCAAAATGGGCAGTTATGTATGGGGCATATTTTTTTGTGAGCAGATTGCCCTTTTTTCTTTTTTTTCAGGTGAGAGTGGAATGTGGGGTAGGGGAAGTAGGTATATTTGGGGAGGTAGGTTGGGGAGGTAAACAGACAAGACAAACAAGATGCATACAGGGGCGGAATATGACACATGTGGTGGGTGAACATCATTGACAGGGAAGGATGTTTGGAAATCGCAAGCCCATGAGCCCACAGATGGCAACAGTGGAACTGAGATCCCCACCCATGGGCAGTGACCACTGCACCTTCACAGCCCACAGGGTGGCTGTGCTGGGGGCTGCATAGGAGGGGCAGGCTCACCCATGAGTCGCGCCACTTGTGCCTCAAGCTGGCGTAGAGGATCAGCGACAGAACACTCAATCTCCCTATGCACCACAGCCTGGACCGTTTGGAGGGTGATAGGTGGCCCTCCTCTGCCCACGCTTGCATGGGGGGATGAGCACCATCCCCTGCAGTGCTTCCACCCAAAGGTGGCACAGGGCCAAAGGAGGAGAAGGTCCCAGGCTAGGCACCAGACCTGCTGGTGCCAGGTGCCATAGCCAGCTGAGGTGGGACAGGAGGGTCCGCTGGGACCGGCCTTCCCATACGTTCTATGTTTGGGAGGATTTAATGGAAATATGGGTTAGTAACAGTCAACAGCATTCCCAATTAGTTATGACAGCATGCAAAAGTATTCCCATTAACCCAACACACCAGAGTTCCAACAGTTGAACAGCAAGCATGACACATGCATATGTGGAACAACAGTGGACATTACAACAGCATGCAAGTTTAATCGATGGCAACAGGCCACCAATATTGTGGTATTTGAACAGGGCACATGCATCGAAATAAATGCAGATACTTATAAACCAATAGGACATATGTCCCAACAAATGTTTTGAGATTAGACATACCCATTGAGGTGTGGAATTGCATTTTTTATGCACATACAGTAGGGTGGAAAATGATAGCTCCATTAACAACTTATATATCCTTATAGTTTACAATACATTCCTATTAACTGCAGTTATATGTTCCATACATGTTTTATTACACTACCCAAATGTCCTTATATCGTGAAATGGGTTTTGCTAGATCTTTATATACATGGGCTGTATCTGACATGCAAACTGTCCAGGATGCAGATGTTACTGCTACATATTTTGTGAGTTGCTCAGACACACTACTGCTGAGATGGTACACTGACAGCTCTACTTTCCTATACTTATCAAGATATGTTTAGGTGGAATTATCAGTTATATGTTAACAGCTCCCTACATTTCTGCCAGCACAATGACATTTCTGGGGAACACAATACCAAGATACTCATGTGCCAGATTAACCTGTACATGCTGGGCATGAACCAACAGTTGAGGACTGTGAATATGCTTAAAAGCTACTGGCACTCCCTTCATCCACTTTATATGGGCCTACCCAACTGTGTGTTAACAGTGCTTAATACAACAGTACTATTTCTATAATGCAAGAGTGCAACAACATATCAAAGAAAATGACACAGACACACTCCAGGAATTATACCTTTATTAAAGACTTAAAACACTTTTCTAGAGGTTTTTTCATTTATTTTATATAACAGTACATGCAGAATAATTATTAGGTATTTATTATACTTTTATTTATTGTGTTCAAACACTTTTTTCAGGCTCTCTCATTTATTTTACATAACAGTACAAGCAGAATAATTACTAACCTGGCTGGTGGCGCAGCCTTAGCAGCCTATCTGCATAGGCTTACTGATTCACAGCACGGACACCTGCAGCTGTGAAGTAGATGAAGTGATATTGAGACATACCTATCCATAGTATATACTAGAATAGCAACTCTTACATACTTAATTCCATGGCTACTTACTCAGTAGTAGGGCATTTGCCATCTCAAGGGTCTCCTGGATCCACTGGTCCAGCTGATCTGCCTTGCATCTCTTCAGGTCTGCATGGGGGTGTCTGACCTGCTCACCAGTCTCTGGGACACCTGTATCACTGGTGAGTTCATGAGCTAGACTGTCCCAGGCTTCTGCTTTGTACTGGGTGCCCTGGTACTGGCCACGCAGGAGTCTATCCTCATGATTATAGACAAGGAGTCAAACCATTACTTTTGACTCCTCAATGCCCCAACGTTGCGCTCAAAAATGAGACCCCTCTCCAGCACTGGCCATTGCTGCCTGCAGATGGGAGCTACAACCAGTTATGGCAAGTATTCCCACCTATGGAGCTTAAATATGCATAATTTCCCGCACTTATTTGTGATTGGCCGGTTTTGAAAAAATGCAGCTGAGGGTACACCTGCTTAGCAATTGGTAAACTTCTATTGATATGTATGTGTGTGTTGAAAGTGCATACTTATGAAAAGCTGTCATGGCTTAGTGGTTCAGTCCTGTGATTATGGTGCACAGTATCCTGGGTTTGAGGCTTTTTATTTCACTACTGGCCAGACCGACAAGGAGGTGTGGCTATGTTTTACCGACTTTGCTCTACGTTGCCCGATGTTGCTCAATGTTGCTCCACGTTGCCCGATGTTGCTCTATGTTGCTCTACGTTGCCCAACGTTGCACTGGTTGGCACAGTGCACAGCTTCGCGCAAAGCTATTGCCCTAGTTAAAGCAGTGCTAAGCTATGGGCAGTTATACTGTAATGTGTTTAATACTGGTAAACTTTGCTTAGCAGTGCTTCACATTGCTTAAGATACATTATGTATGCATTCATCAGTATGCAGAACCATTTCACTTTCTTATATATATTTAAAATTCGTTCACTACTACATAGGCCATTTCAATGCTTTATACTATAATTGCAATGATAATTGCTCTACGTTGCCCGACGTTGTTCTCCGTTGCCCGATGTTGCTCTACGTTGCGCTGGTTGGTGCAGTGCACAGCTCCATGCAAAGCTATTGTGCTAGTTAAAGCAGTGCTAAGCCATGGCCAATTATACTGTAATGTGCTTAATACTTGTAAACTTTGCTTAGCAGTGCTTCACATTGCTTAAGATACATTACTTATGCATTCATCAGTATGCAGAACCATTTCACTTTCTGATATATATATATATATATATATATATATATATATATATATATATATATATATATATATATATATAAAATGTGTTCACTACTACATAGGCCATTTCAATGCTTTTTACTATAATTTCAATGATAAATCTCAGGGATTCTTTTCATATACAGATTTCCCAACAGAAAATAAAAAGGAGAGTGGTGGGACTCGAAGCGGGAATGCCTTCGCTTTGTGCAAAGATTCTACCACTATGCTATTGCTGTTTTCCTTAATTTGCATACAGGTTTCTTATTATCCTCTTCGATGTCTTGACTGCTAACTGTAGCTAAGCAATGGGCAAACCCACGCAAACACGCGCAAATACGGGCAGCTATATCAGGAATAAAAAAAATTAAAAGTTTTACATTTTATAATTGCACTGGGGTTTAGAATGTGGGGGAGTGTAGTGTTGGCTATGTATACATTTGAGCTGACTCGCTCATGTAGGTTGGCATTTCCCGATTGAGAGACTTGCAGGAGCTTGGATTTTTGGACTGCTCGGCAGTCCGACACGCCCCCTGCACTCGTGCATGTTCCATGTTAGCCTTAGAGTTATGGCAGCGCATCCTCATTAATATGCATAGCACGCTGCCATCTTACTCTTACACTGGTGTTTCCGTGTAAGATTACTCTACTCTTACATGGAGGATTTGTGAATTCTGGGGAGTGTGTTTATGTAAAGCATTAGCCAAATATTTATTTCTAATGCTACTTAAATGTTCCGAAATTTGCAGTTTTAATGGTCTGGAAGTTTAACCTTCATAAAAAGCTGTGCAAGAGAAAACTGCCAGATATATAGCCCAATCACTGTTACAATTGCCAAACATTCTAATAGAAAATTCCTTGGTTGAACAAATTAATTTACAAAAAGAACAATGGTCACAAGGGTGACACCCAACCACTTGTGTACCATCTATGGTAGTTTGCACATAATTTATTGAAAGTGAAAAATGTTTATAATGGTTAAAGTAACGACTTAAAGTTTTCCCTTTCTGAAAAGAAAATAAACATCTCTGACATAATAGCTCACACGACCTGTCATCTGTTAATAGAATGTCCCAGTGTAATTGTATCATATCTGAAGTGGTGGTAAATCTGATTTTGTTGCCTGAGCAAGGGCTATGATTTTTATAATTCAAAAGCTCACTTCTTGGATATGATTGTACCTCCCTACTAGTCTGCCTAACTTGTGCCAATGGTTAACCCCGTTCAACAAAATGGCCTATGAGATCATTATCAAAATGTATATAATCTTCAGTATTGGAACATATTCTATGTATTGTCATAAACTGTGATTTAGGTATATTGGCTGTAATATGTTTAGGATGACAACTGGAGGCATGGAGTAATGTATTTGAATGGTGGATAAAGTTCCATCAGATAATTTAGACTCCTTAACATCTAGAAAGAAATAAATGTGACATCATAATTTACTGTAAATCTAATGCCCCACTTATTTTCATTCAAATACTGGACGAATTCCTGTAAATATACAGTGTCTGACTTCAACACCTTCCAGCAGTCATCCAAAAATCTACGCCAAATGTCAATTTCTCCAAGAAAAATGTTATGATGTATATCATATATTATCTGTTCCAAATACCCCATAAATAGTTCAGCATAAATGGGTGCAAATGATGCACCCATTGCTGTACCTCTCAATTGCAAAAAACAGTGTTGAAGAAAAAAAAACATTTTTAGATAACACGTGCTCTGTTAAGCATAACAAAAATGTATTGAAACCAGGGCTATATAAGGTCATCCTATTTAACCAATATTCTAAAGCGCATAAACCTGCCCAATGAGGAATACTAGTATATAAAGACGTAACGTCTAATGTACATAGTAACCAGCTTCACTCTAATTGGGCATCAGAAATAATGTTCAAAAATTCAGTAGTGTCCTTTATCCTAGCTCTTACACCTGATAACAATGTCTTTAAATAAACAGTAAGATAGGCAGATAGAGGGGGGCTGCTGCATGTCCTTGTGAATTTTAGGAAGAAGGTAAAATATTGAGAAGACGGATTTGTAACCTTCAGATAAAACATTGTTTGTTTGTCAATGATGCCCTCACTAACAGCAGACTCTAGAAACATGTCAATTTCTTTTTTGAAATCAGAAGTGGGATCATGAGGCATACAAGCATAGAATCTATTGTCTTGCAACTGATTATTTGCTTCAGTAACATATAAAGATTTATCCATAATAACAGTTGCTCCACCTTTATCAGCTCAAACTATAACTATATTTTTGTTATTTTTCAGCTCTGTCAATGCATTCATTTCTTCACTAGATAAATTTAAAGGAGAAATATATTGTTGACTATTTAAACCAAAATGTAACTCCTTAAGTACACATCTTTGAAATATCTCTACATTCTTATTCATAGGTGGAATAAATGTTGATTTATTTAACTTAAAGCCACTGTTTTCCCCAACAGATTCCCCATTCTGAAAATATAATTTCAAATTAAGCAGTCTGCAAAACGCATATAAATCTTCCACAGAGACATCCTCAGGGACAAAAAATCTTGGATTAAAATTAAGGCCCTTGCTCAGCAACAAACTTTTGTCTGAATCTGAAAGTTTGTTGCTGACCAAGGGCCTTGTATATGATGTGGCCATGCTCAATCATTCTCCCATAGTGGGTCTACTTCATCTGTTCCATCAGTGATTGAGGTGTCCAAACCTAGATGTGACAGGCCATGGGGCCATCATCCCGGATGTCCTCATGAGGAGAGCTCTTCCAGCAGGCATCAGTCACATTCAGGTAGCAGAAGTGCATCTGCTCATGACAGTGGATGCACCAGTGCAACTCCTGGCAGAGCCATTCTCATGGTCTGAAACAACAGTGATGAACTGCTACCTCTACCATGCACGGCTCACACCTGTTCAACATGCAAAGATGTAAAGCTACCACAGAGCTTGGCTGTGTTCCAGCAGACACTCATACACCAATTTCACCTTGAAGGCCCATACAGACACACACACACACACACACACACACACACACACACACACACACACACACACACATGCACACAAGCACACACATACACAACAATTACATAGTTCAGCCATGAGACTTAAAGATCATTCTGTCTCACTGGCCATTTGTTACTTTATTCAAATATCCACCTGTTTCTCTTCCTTACTCACATGCACTCACTTAACGTTTTTATCAGCCTAGCCCCCCCACACACACACACGCATAAAACACACACACACACACACACACACACACACACACACACACACACACACACACGCACACGCACACGCACACGCACACACACACACACACACACACACACACAGAAAAATGACCTGTGCAAGTGATGATGACTTGCCATATCCTTGTTTTCTATCTTTTGGATTCAGGGATACATAAGCTTTTGTGTCTGATGCTCAGGGTACATAGATGGCTTAGTGCTTAGTATATCTGTGTTTGTGATGTTGTTTTCCTATTTGGACTTTTGACATAGTTTAGCCTTAGAAAGTTAGTTGATAGAATCAAACATTTTTCTCCATCAGTATTTTTAAGAATCTTCTGAGGGTTATGAAGTCTGAAACTGAAATGTGTCTCATTACTTCTTAACTTCTCTGTTTAATGACTTTCCAATACAAACATATGAGGCCAAAATGAGGACATTCATTGACCATCAGTACTTGTGAAAGGTATGAATGTGTGAATCTTTGGTGTCTGAGGCCTATTACTTGATAGATGACACGTGTATTCACATAAGTCTCTGCTATCAGATATTAAAGTCGTTGTTGTACAAATCACCCATCTTTTACTTACTTACATTACCAAATAACAACATGCAGGGATATGCAACTCATTCATATTATTACACAGTTCTGGTTTAACACTCCAAGTTCAGCACTTACCATGAAAATCCAGCAGTTGCTACAGTTTTTGTACAAGGCTGAGTCTGTCTGATGCTAGGTGCTGTTTGGATAGGTAAAGGTTGTGAGCTTTGCCTGGCATCACTGTTACTATATATATATATATATATATATATATATATATATATGTGTGTGTGTGTGTGTGTGTTTGTGTGTGTAAGATGAGGTTATAGCCCCTTAGGTGGTAAGTGAGTATGCTATGCATTGCCTCTTAGCCAATGTGAGGGCATATTGAGTATGCCTACAGCTGCCTACACCAACAGCAGCTACTAATTCCCCTTCTGACAACTCAGCTGCATGTGGCTATAGTGACCTTGCCAATGGGGGTGGAATGTGTGCCCCTTCCCCTTGTTGATCCTGCTAAAGTTGCTTTCTCCGGATGTTGTTAAGAATGGCATAGCCTGTGAAGATTTCAGTACATGATTGTGGGTTGTACCACCGGGCTACCCCACATGTAACTAGGTAGCAAAACCACAACGTGAGTAGGCGAAACATACTCTCTATGATATTTCTGCTTTGACCATGTGCCTCACTATTGCATTCTACAGTGAGTTTGTGCGCCTTTCTGATGGACGTCATCAGCCACAGTCCCAGTGCATAACCTGCATTCCCCAGTAAATGACCCTGTAGGATATCAGCGCTAGTGAACATCTGATAGAAATGGGAGGTGTGACAGATATGTGAGTCATGGTAACTGCCTGGGTTTCCAGCACACACACATTCAAGATTATTCCCTTAGAATTACAAACAACTTGGCAGTTAATGGGAGTGAAAGCCCTTCCTATTTATGCAGAACCTGCCCTGTTCCCTTGGTGGTGCCTTGATTTCTATATGAATACAATCTATTGCACCCAGTACTTCAGGGTAGTTTACTATATGGTAGAACTCTTGCATATTGTGGCCCTGTCATCATGAGTATGGGGTAAATATATGTGGTCATTGGCATGCTGTAGCATAGCATTTGGGAATCGATGGAGAATCCTTGATGCTGATGCCTGTGAAACCCCCAGTAATCCCCTGTTGGTCTCTGAAAGGTTTCTGTCCATAAAATTTTAAGGGCTACGCATACCTTTGTCTGTATTGGAATTGGTTCCCCTCTGTATGCCCTGGGTCTGAGTTGAGAATAACAGAGGTTACAGAGTTCCTGTAGTGTTTCTCTATATACTGTGTAGTGCTCTACAGTTTCCATGTCATGCAGATTGTGATAACTTAACTTTGGGTCTGAAAACTTTTCTCCTTCTTATCCATGATCTATTAGCAGCAGCATCAGCATAGACTTCAACCTGTTGCACATACACATGGATTAAAGCAACAGCAGCCCCTACATTTCTTTCTGTGTAGACTCCTTTCTGTGGCTGTATTCCAATAGGTTTTGGAATTTGCAGGGAAAACCAGGACTGGGTGTACACAGTTGTTTTATAGCTTGTTGAATAGCTCCTCTATCTTGGATTGGTTGATTAGCATACAGTTCAGCTGTTTATGCTGTAATTAGCATGTCACAGTATTTACTGCGTTTGCATTTCTCTACACATCATATAGAGCCACTTACTGAATACAAAACAATGCGTTATCATGTATGTGTCATGCCACGATGCGCACAAAGTCTTTGCAGACCTTGTACGGTTTATTGAATCTGCCCCATTGTCTAAAAATAATCTAGTTAGATCTACAATATAATTGGACATCATGGAAAGTTAGTATAAAGACTGTGAATGTCATACAAGTCCCAGTACACTCTGGGATAGAACTGGAAGAAGATTTTTTCTTTTTTGCAAAAAAATGTGTTGAATCCATTCTTGTTTAAAAATTCGTTTTGTAAAAACAATTAATTAAAAAGACAGCATTTTGTAAATTACTATCATGGCCTTTTTTATGAGTAGGGGTCATTTATTTAACAAACCTTAAACATTTACAAAATAAGCTGAATAATTAAAATAATATTTGCATTATTTACAATATTATACACAAGCTACTTACATTGACCGTATATTCAGTTTTTTCTTTATATTTAAAATACATTTATATCTGACCCCCCACTATACTTTTCACAATGAAAATCTTATTTATTTTTAACATTTCTGATAATTTCCATTTAACATAACACATGACTTTTTTCAATCTTTGGTTCCAGATTATCCACATAGCGTTAAATATTTTTATTAACCTCTTCAGTAAATACATCTTTATCTATATAAAAAACATATTCAATCATGTCCATATTAATATTTTTGTATCCTTTAATTTCGGCTAAAGAATGATTGTCATCTTAGTCCATAATGTATCAATTCTTTTATATTTCTAAAAGACATGTTCAGTAGTTTATTTTTTATGGCAATAATTACATATTCTTTCACTTTGAATTTTTTCTTTACAGGATTAAGACACAATCCCTATATAAAGGAGAAGATAGTATTAATTATTATTGTTTATTATTATAATTTTATTGGCATTTGTTGACTGAGAAAGTCCACTGGGCAAAAAGATACCCATTTTCAGTAGAGGCCCGGGGAGAAAAGCTCCAGGTTTATACAAACATCAGAAACAAATATCAAAACAAGATATAGCAAACTATGAAGTACAGATCAGGAGGGAAGACTCCAAAGTTAAGACAGACTACTATTACAGAAGAACATAATTGCAAAAAAGATATTATGTACAAGTTACTATATAAACACCATATCATAGGTAAAAACTATATCACAAGAAAAGCAAGGTGTACAAATACTAGAGTATTATAATTCCATTGAGTTGAATGAGAAATCAGAGGTGTTAGTAAGGTGGGATTATAGTTGCAAAAGTTATGGGATTATGGGGGCTTGCAATGTATTTCACATGTACAGCTAGTGTTTTGTAAAAAGTAAGTTTTTAGTGCAGCTTTAAAGGACTTCAGGGATTCTAGTTGAGTAATGGAGGAGGGGAGGCCATTCCAATGTTTGGCTATAATGTATGAGTACAGGCATTGTCCTGCTCTCTTGTTGGGTTTAGCTACACTTAGAAGGGCTTTCAGAGAAGAACGGGCGGATCGAGTGGGGGTGTATTGGAAGATGGATTGGAGAGCTGGGCACTTATCGGGTTGGAAAAGTAATTTATGGGCAGTCAGTTGGGTAAACTGGGGATAGTGGTGAAATTCTAGACAGGATAGGTTTGAGAGTGTGCTGCAGTGATCTATATCTATATAGTAATAATATATCTTTTAACTGACAATGACATACTAAACACACAAGGTATATAAGAAATATTTCCTAATACAACAGAGTTAAGCAAATAACTTTTTTATTGAAAGAAATTTTCAAAGACCTCCAAAAAGAATACATATTTTTGATTGTTTTTCAAAATGTTTTCCCACTGTAATAATACAATGTCTTGTTTTCAAAATGTAATACCTACTAACTTTATTTCCTGAAAGCTGAATTCAATACCCTTAATCCTACTTTCATGCCCTAAACTTTTACTTTTTTCCTCTGTTCAAACACATACCAATTTTATCTAAGCACAGATTCAGCTTGCTTATAACTTCTTCCCCTCTATTCTAATGCTTAGTAACTAGAATGATGTCACCTGCATATGATAACATTACAGGTATATCACTACCTTCCTTTGTTCTATATCTATCATTACTATCTGTTGAATTAAAGCCCTTCAATGGTTTAAATCCTAAGTGGTAGACAGCAGGCTATTTTTTGGCAGAAAAAACTCTCTAACCTACTATCTAACACACTTGGAGTACCACACAGCTCTATACTAGGGTCCCTGTTATATTCCATTTTCATCAACAATATGAATACTGTCATCCCAAAAGTCAGCTGTATCCAATATGCTGACGACTCTACCCTGATTTGCTCGGCCACATCCCCAGTAGAGTTACAGATAGCCACCCAGACCACCTTTAACACAATAGAAAACTGGCTTTCCCAATGACGTCTAATTCTAAATCCTAAAAAAACTAAAATGCTGTTATTATTACCTACACAAAGGTCTACTGCAGTTAACTTTATAATAAAAGCAAATGATGGAACAATAATCTCCCCTGACCTCTCCACTAAACTATTAGGTGTCATTATAGATAATAATCTAAAATTCGACCTACATGTTAATTAATTGATTAAAACCATCAATAAAAACTAGGATCACTTTACAGAATAAAAACCTTCCTAACCCCCCCAGCCAAAGTTGCCATAGCTCAATCTCACCTTCTCTCTACTCTTCTATATGCATCCCCTCTTCTCTTTAATGTTAACAAGACTGTCACGAACAAACTCTCAATCTGTGATAACCACATTGCCAGATTTGCCACTGGGCTGCCTTTTAGGACACATCACTGCATCAATCTAATCCAGATTGGATGGCTTGAACTACCAAGTCTAATACTATATAACCAATTCTTTATGGTCCATAAAATCATATATAACCCTAACAATATCCCTGCACTTAAAGATCTTGTCACCTTCTATAATAATCCTAGACTGCTGCGCTCCTCCAACACACTCCTTATTCAGATATGTAAAACTAATAACTCAGCCGGTGACTCACTCTTCATAAATTCTGTAGGTAGATCATGGAACTCTCTACCAGCTGATATTATCTTAATCTCTTCACTTGGTCAGTTCAAAACTAGGCTCAAACACCCCCTGGGAGCAAACTGGCTATGTCACTGTATCAAGCCTGGTTAACCTGTCTCTGGAATGTGTAAATCTGCTAGGTAGCCTATTATGTAATTTTATTCGATTCTCTCGCTGAACACTACCTGATGATTTGCTCTTCTAATCACTGAAAATATTCTATATGTAATTTGTATTGTCTGCACATCTAATCTCTGCAAATAATATATTTGTTATTTGTAATATGTGACGTGTTATGATGATTTGTTATTCCATGGAGCTTTTCTCCCCGGGCCTCTATTGAAAATGGATATGCATCCAGTCAGACTATCACGGTCAACAAATGTAAAATAAATAAATAAAATAAAATAAAGTAGTTATTGCGTTCATAACTAGTGAGAATAAAATGTTATTAAACAGACATCCTTGCCTTATACCATTTTAAATGCACATAACTTCACTCAGCCACCCATTAATCAAAACTTTAATTTTGTTCAGTGGATAAGCTGTAACACACACACTTCTTATTTTTGTACTTAAATTCTAAGATTTGACTATACCCATAGCATATTATACTACATAGAATCAAAAGCTTTGCTTAGATCTCTTACCATAACTAAAGTATTTTCTTGTCTATTTAGTATGTCATCTACAATTTTCCAAAAAATCATTAATTATTCATAACATCCTTTTCCTTTAATACTATATATTGAATCTAGCAGAATATTCTTAAGTTTTGAATTCATTCTTTTCTGTAGTATTTTCATAACGATTTTATAATCAGTATTATTCAAAACAATAGGCATCTAATTTCTTAAACCTTTTCTCTAACCTATTCTTTATGCCAATTTAAAAATCCCAATACCTAATTCCTTATATTTAAATTCTTAATACTTGTGTAAAATTCATCTTTTAAACTTACTGTCATGTTTTTATACATTTGATATTCTAAGCCATCTGGACCTGCTGTAGTATGCATATTTACTTGTCTTAATGCTATATCCAGTTATTTTAATCTTATATATATATTTTTTTGAATCAATATTTTCTTGCACAGAGAAAGTCTTCATTTCTCATGATATCCTGTGTTCTTTAATAATATCTTTATATATCTTTAAATACATATTTTATATATTCTACGATACACATTGGCCAGAATTCATGAATCCTCTGTGTAAGACTAAAGTAGTCTTAAACAGACACGCCAGTGTAAGAGTAAGACAGCAGCACACCATGCATATTAATGAGGGCACGCTGCCTCAACTCTAAGTCTAACACAGAACATGCACGAGTGTAGGGGCTGTGTCAGAATGCCGAGCAGTCCAAAATTCCATGCCCCTGCAAGTCTCACAATAGGGAAATGTCAACTGACATGAGCGAGTCCGCTCAAATGTGTACATACCCAAGACTACACTCCCCCACATTCTAAACCCCTGTACAATTATAAAATGTAAAACTTTAATTTTTTTTTATTATTCCCGATATAGCTGCCGTATTTGCACGTGTTTGTGCGGGTTTGCCCATTGCTTAGCTACAGTTAGCAGTTTAGACATTGAAGAGGATAATAAGAAACTTATACGCAAATTAATCAAAGTTGCAATAGTGTAGTGGTAGAGTCTTTGCACAAAGAGGAGACATTCCCGGTTCAAGTCCCACCACTCCCCTTTCTATTTTCTGTTGGAAATCTGTATATAAAAATAATCCCTGACATTTATCATTTAAATTTCAGTAAAAAGCATTGAAATGGCCTATGTAGTAGTGAATACATTTTATATATATACATATAACAAAGTGAAATGGTTATGCATACTGATGGATGCATAATTAACGTATCTTAAGCAATGTGAAGCACTGCTAAGCAAAGTTTACCAGTATTAAGCATATTTAAATATGATTGCTCGTAGCTAAGCACTGCTTTAACTAACGCAATAGAATTGCTCGTAGCTAAGCGCTGCTTTAACTAGTGCAATAGCATTATTCCCTACTTACTGTTATTATATATATATATATAGATATAGAGAGAGAGAGAGAGAGAGAGACAGAATCATATCTACTGTGACAGATGCCTGGTGACAAAGCCATGGCCTCAAGCTCAATGTCAGAAATTCATTGGCATCCCTTTTGCTAAAACCTCTGTACCCATGAACTATCACATAGGTGGTAGTTGACTTAACACCAAAAGTGTGATAACAGACGATGGGACACAGGTGGACAGTAGTCTCCCCCTTGATAATTACAGTGCCACACTAGTCATGTAATCTGTCTACATGGAACACCTCATCACAAAAGCTGTGTCATCCAGGGAAAAAGAGGTCAGTGTTCCCCTCTACTCATCACTCACAAAACCCATTACACAGTGCAATGCCCCTTCTGGTATGTACCTCACAAGACATCTACAGCAACTGGAAAGGCAACAGACATACCTCACAAAGAATAATACTGTCCACAAACAGATGTTCTATGCAGACCGTCTCACAAAACCACAGCTAGACTGTGTCGCATACCGGCAACCCAGAGGTGACCTCTGCCTAATGTACAAAACCATGTCAAACCCAGAGCTGTTGGACATGCTCCACATAAACAGATCACAGTCCCTATGAGCTACATGCTCTAGGAACATAAACCTTGTCACCTCAATAAACAGAACATGCTGGGGGGATAGATTCCTATCTCAGAGACATCCCATACTCTGGAACAAACTACCTATCAATAGCAAACAAAGCACCTCAGTAGCACTCGTCATGAATAGTCTTGATGACTGGATGGGAGATAGGAAATACACCCCGGGAATCACCTCTGTGGCTCTGCTTGACAGGGACACATGAAATTAAATTACTTGTGTGTCAATGGCCAGGGTACTATCTGGCTAGGATTCTATAGGCCCTAGTGCCAATAGCCTATTACATACCTATGAACCAATACACACCCACATGTACTTGTTGCAATAATTGCTATGTGAGGTTGACTGAGTGTGATGGTGAATGTGTTGGTGAATGTGTCACAGTTGTGTATATGTGGGATAGCTTAGTGGTAAACTGTTTCTGTCATGGTATTGTGTGTCCTAGCTTTGATCCCAGAAAATATGTGTATGCTATTGCTAGCCAGAAAAGCAGTATGGCATACGGTCTGACATAGTCCCTTTATATTAACTGGGGTGTGCCATTGGAGGATAAGGCAGTACATGCTCATTGATTGGTACTGCTGGTAAATCAAACCCCTGTATGAACTGTAGTATTACCTGAAGCTGTAGGCCTAAACAGCACAGTATGGTGTATGTCCACTTTGCTTGGAAACACTGTTTTGTGTGTTCCCTGTAGTTCTCACAGATTACTTACCTCAGGCATAAGGGTTTGTAAGTACTGACACACAGTACAGTATGGTACACACGTAAAGCTCATCTGGGTTGCCATACCTCTGTGTCCTGTATGTATGTCTGATGTGTGTTTGTGGGTATGCCTGTAACATGCCCTCGGTCATATGTGTGTTACAGCATATATGTGTGTAACTAGCAACATGTATAGTCTAGTCTAGTACAGCAGTATGCCACCTATATTCATGAATATGCACATATTGTAGGCAGAGGTTTTCCATCAACAACTAGTGTGGTATACTGGTAATACTGTAACTGGACTTTACAATCATTGCAATGGATTGCATATTTCATTATGCATTAGCTTGATATATACCTCCTGTGGCTAGGTGGTGCATTGTGTCGCATACAGTGTGCCATGTACTGTTACATAGTCTTACATAGTGGTTTCTCTTTGTTGCTGTGAAGAAAATGTTTTCATATATAGAGTGTGTCAGGCACTGTCAGGCAGTTGTGGGTTAAGCACTGATATGTGGTATTGAAAGTGTGTATCCTCTGACAGACAATAGTTTGCTATTTATGGCAGTTCAGTGATATCTGTACTGTGGAATGTTAAGTGTGCCAAATGGCCTGCTGACACATATTACTTCATTGTCTTCCAGGGTCATGGGCAACCATCGCAATCCTGCCTATAGTCGTGCAGAGGATGAGATATTAGCCACCTGTCACATCCAACACTACACACTGCTGTTTTCAAGAACCAGCCAGGACCAGCATGAGCGGACTGCACTGTGGCAAGATGTTGTCCGTAGGATAAATGACATAGGCATGCATAACCGGACATATGAGCAGGTACGACATCACTGCAGTGATTTACTTAGACATGTCCGGCAGCATGCGTCTGATGTCTGTAGGCAACAGCTTGCCACAGGTGGTGGGGTTGCCGCCCATCCCCCCCTCACCAGGGTGGAGGAGCTGCTTCTGAGCATGGAGGCTCCTGGCCAACAACAACAGTGCACATGTATCATCATGAAGACTGGAGCCCCCAGCAAGTTCACATGGAGCGTGCAGGTAAGATGGCATATCTGTAGACTACTGTTACCTCTATTGTTAGATCATGCATATGTGAGATGTGTACTGTGTAGTTAGAAGATGTGGAGCCTGGTGTTGTTCAATACTGATAATTTGGAACATGATGTGTAGGCCTGTGACTGTCAACCATTGTGCTACTGTAAGATTGCAAACTCACAGTAACAATGCCACAGTTGTTGCCACTGACAAACTGTTTTATATCCTTGTAGGTCCCTCAGATGTGGCAGCAAGGCAGCAGACCCATGCTGGTGAGTGTGTTCTACATTTAATATTGCAAATAAAATGTGCATGTCATAGGTGAGATGTTGGCCATGTACATATGTAACACACCTATGCATAATGCATGCTGTGCATGTTTGCTGTGAGAGTATGCACATCTCAGTAGCATGAGTGGCTGCCTCAAACACATGCAATACACAGAACATCCCAAACAATTGTGGCTACACTATAGTGGACATTGGATAGCCAGTCGATACACATGCACACAACATACACAACTCCATCATAAGCAGTACATGTTATTATGCTACACATGGCATATTCAGACACACGCTGTAAAGTCACACTCCAGTATCCCAAATGTCATCCACAAAGCACACATAATATAACTGAGGGGTAGAGACCTATCATGGGGCAGTGCGCCACTCTTCAACACGCAACACATTAATCTTAGGCAATGTTCCCTACTGGGCACCTTACAAACCCATGTAACAACTGGCTGTGAAATGGTGAATGTAGCCATGGTACTGTGGTTCAGGTACAGCATGATATATCTGGCACACATAAGTAGCCTCGAGTGACCACATGGTGCTGCATGATGATGGCTCATGGTACAACACGCCATCCAGTTACAGTAACCACAGTACTACACATAGCATTCATTGCTATACACCTCAATGTTGTGTGTGTGCAAACATATGCACCTATACACAATATGCATAGCAATCACCATTTGCATAAAGTGACACATATATGTCTTGTAATACTATTGAGTGTATAGGTCACATGACACACAATCGGTATGTGTGATGTTTAATGTTGCAGTTGTGTTGTAGCATGCCATGTTAAGGCTGGCACTGTCATGTCCACAATATGTTCTACACTCACCATAACTACTGTACAATGGCTATGTTGAGCAATGGTATTCCATCAGGTATACACGCACTACTCATCCTGTGTGTATACATAGCATGCATGAGCTAAACCTGTATCCACAATTATCTGCTAAAGACACAGATGCTCTAATCAGCAATGGATATTTATGTGACACACAGATAAACATCCAGCCATGGTATGTATACCTGTGAGTGATGGTGCACAGCACATTGAAGAGCTTGTAATACTTGACAGCAATGTTGTGTCCATGTGCACATTGCATTCCAGGGTGAGGCCAATCACTGAACAACAACACACATGCATCAAAGCCATGTATACTGTAATTAGCAAGGACTGTCTACACTCACACTGCATGCTGTTGAGCAACACACATCCTGCATACTGACACATGTGATATGACTGTTTGTCTTGTGATACTGTACCCCACCATCAACCACTATTGGGTATGTTCTAGATTGCTGGTGGTGTGTGTGTGTGTCTGCTTTAGTGAGGAGTTTAGTTGTGTGCATGTGTTCATGTGTTCATGTGTGCATGTGTTCATGTATGCATGTGTGCATGTGTGCGTGTGTTCATGTGTGCATGTGTTCATGTGTTCATGTGTCCATGCATTCGTGTTCATGTGTTCATGTGTGCATGTGTGCATATGTGCATGTGTTCATGTGGGTATGTGTGCATGTGTTCATGTGTTCATGTGTGCATGAGTGCATGTGTTCATGTGTTCATGTGTGTATGTGTTCATGTGTGCATGTGTGCACGTGTGCACGTGTATGTGTGCATCTGTTCATGTGTTCTGACATCATGTACAGGTCGTAAAGAGTGTTTCCTGTCTTCCTCTCACAGGTGCTGAGGTCGGGCTGGTTCGCTGAAGGAGGGAAACTGATGTCACTGACACCAATAGTGATAATGAGGATAGGTGTGTTGAGGCACAGGCATGTTTGCCAGGGTCTGTCGTTGGACCACCAATCCACAGTACACAGCTGTCCACCCCATCCCTGCACGTAGTCATACTGTCAATACATCCCTCATCACCAATGCCCTTAGCTGAGGGACAGTCTACAATTGGCAATGGTCAGGACAGTGTGATACCTATGGATCATGCATCCGGACACAGCAGCCATACCCAGAGGTCTGGAACGGTACCACATAGGCAGATGTCCAGGGTTTCTCATCGGAGCACTGCTGGTCATCATGCCCCTGGCAGATGTGCCACAGGTCTTACAAGCTCACGCATGTTCCAGGCTGTCATAGAGGCACAGGCACATATGGAACGGTACACCAGACAGAGACTAAGGGCACAGAGGGCACATAACACCACTTTAAATGACAGTATCCATGACCTAGCAGGTGCCATTCGTAATTACACTGAGGTCATGGATAGACCTTGGGGTGAGACATCAGATGTCCTCTGCAATGTCATGCCCATGTGTCAGGACATTGACGTGGACATATGCCAGCAACATCAGCAGCTGGCAGTCACCACGGATGTCCCTCAAGTCACAGCCACTCCCGTAGTGCCAGTACGAGCCCCAGCAATGTTGGGGGTGGGCTGTCCATAGACCGTCCTAGAAGACCACGTGCATGTGGCTCTGGACAGTCCCAGCAGGGACCTGAATCCAGTGTACATATGTCTACCTCTGAGGATAGTACTCAGTCTGGCTCATTATCTGATCCTGTCACTAGCCCCCCTGCCAGGCACAGGTACTGTATCCATGGCCAGAGACGGTGATCTGTAAAGCCTGGCAGGTACAGTCTGTGGCTGTCCCACAAATCCCCATATATGGCAGCCATATAGTGGAACTGTATGCATGCAGACACACACACATAAACCAGACACCTAGGGCTAACACATACCTGCACACATTGCATCAACACTGGCCCATAACAGTACTCTTGGCCCTCACACACACACACACACACACACACACACACACACACACACACACACACACACACACACACACACATACATGTCGATTGTATGGCTCAATGTAGGCCTCTGGCAAACCAACAACACACCCTGTGCATATGATGAAACCTGTGCCACCTCCTGTCATCGGTAACATTGATGCAGGAACAGGCTAACATGCTGCTGATGCACAGGGAGACTTTATGGCAGTATAGCAATGCTAGCATGTTGTCAGCAGTAACGTGTAATGTTATCCTTGAAGGTGCAGCTGAGCAGGCATGATGCATTAAAGCTATGATTGTCAATGTAGTATTGTTTACACCAGTGTTAATCCCAATAGCGTATTGTCCGCATACGTGCCACTTGGCTGATGTGTGTAGTATTGGCAGCATGTGTTACAGAGTGGACAGTGCATGTGGGATGTCTGCAGCACAGGTCTGCAGGTGTACATTTGTGACTATGGTGGAAGTGCACCATCTGCATGTACGTGCATAGTGGACACATGGGCAGGGTGACATGCCCTGCATTACACAGCGTCAACACTCCATAGTTTCTATTGGTGGCCAGTATGCATTGTACTACACACATTTTGGAACTTGGGTACACATGTGTGTATGACATGGTTTGACACTGTGCTGTGGGTGATACGGTTACTATCTGTCATTGGTTTGCATGCTGGTTGTATACATAACCTCTACAGCCTGACCATAAACAATCATTAGATGATGTCTTGACAACTGACACACAGATGTAGGACACACAGTAACATTTGTACCCTTCAGGAATTATACTATGCCAGTAACTAGTGGTGTTCACCTGCACCCTTTCCTGGGACCACTCCTGCTTGCCATATAGCTCACTTAGGTACAAGCAAACACAGGAGGGATATGTCCGTCCACGTCTGAAAATGCATACTGTGGCCTATAATGCCTTCTCTAGATGACATACACATCCTCCACAAGGGTATCATACAGACAGACACCTGTTGTCAAACCCATGCTATAAAGCTATAAGCCAACTAAAGCATGGTCATCCACCATTACAAGACATAGTATCCCCACAGTACCACATAGGTAGTAGCCCCCAACATGGTGACAGGTACCGATGTGTACATACAGTCAAGTGTTACATCATCTCTCCTTTGGTAATCACATTTTCAAAGGTATTTTGAAATCCCTTGGTGAATCACATAAGCAATAAGGGGTCTGCATGCATATCCACAAAGGTTGTTGTACACCTATAATGAATAGCCATCATTGACAGACTTTGCTGCATTTTAACTGGTCTGAAATATACCTCAGGCATAAACCCTCACTCACACTATTCAATAGAAACTGTAATTAGTGTGCGTGACATGGATGACCTAGGCCAGGGATCACTGCAGTGGCTGAGACTGTCACAAGCATACAGATGTGACCTAAGGTCCGGAAAGCAGCAGCACACTCTGGCAATGATAACAGATGTGTTCATGGAGAAAGCAGGGTTCCCACCTCTGAAATAATTGAAGTCACATGTACGTATATGTATTTGCCACACAGCTACCTGACATGCAATGCACATACTGTTGTCATTGTGATATGTCATACAGTAGGAAAAGCAAAACCCACAATGCAGTGACCAACTGTGTCACACACATAGAGCACCCACACACTCACCACATGCAGGATTCAAACCTCTACCTAATTATTTTATGATGCTAGAGCAGTATGCATTTACACAACGCACTATATACATTAGTGAGAGTTCTTCTTTCCATAGGTATATTTGTAGGATGGTGACATCATCAAAATTGACAAAGATAAGTATACCACTTTCATGGTATTGTTGTCATCTCCAAAAAGGTTTCTCCTCTATAAGGAGATACACACACAGTTGTCAAGTGTAGCATTCAAACGACTGCCTACCTACCTTATGACACTAGAGCAATATGCATTTACATAACGCACTATACACATTTCTGGGAGTTCACCTTTCCACAGGTATATTTGTAGGATGGTGACATCATCAGACTTGACAAAGATAAGTATACCACTTTTAAGGTGTTGTAGTTGTCACCAAAAAGGTTTCTCCTCTACAAGGAGATACACACACACTGTCATACAGTTGTTAAATGCAGGATTCAAACCTCTACCTAGCTACCATATGATATTAGAGCAGTATGCATTTACACGATGCACTATACACATTACTGGGAGTGCTTCTTTCCACAGGTATATTTGTAGGATGGTGACATCACCAGACTTGACAAAGATGTCACCAAAAAGGTTAACACTTTTAAGGTGTTGTAGTTGTCACCAAAAAGGTTGCTTCTCTACAAGGAGATACACACACATGCTCTCACACCATTGTCAAGTGCAGGATTCAAACCCCGACCTAATTACTTAATGATACCAAAGCAGTACGAATTTACACAACACGCTGTACACATTACTGACAGTTCTGTTTTCCACAGGTATATTTGTAGGATGGTGACATCATCAGACTAGACAAAGTGAGTTACATTAGGTGACATTAGGTGGGCTACATAGAAGGTATTTGTAGACACTTCGGCAATTTGATAATCAAAGGAGAGTTTACTATGTAATTGGGTCCCCAGAGCCATAATTACATTCTCCGTACATACTGGATTACCACATATGTGGCAATTTGTGTGCACTTTGTTTTATCCTAAGGGGATGACTATGCATTCTTTGGCATTCTGCTTGAGGGCATTGTTTGGACACCAGGTATCTGTCTCTGTAAAACCCTTCTGTAGGATGTCTGTGTCAGCCGTGGAGTTGATTATGGACCACAGTTATCAGTCATCTGCATACTTGTTCAGCCATACTCCTCCCGTGCTTGCCTGTACCCCTGAGCAGTATCTACTGAGCAGGTGGGGTCCCAGGACTAATACCTGTGGGATGCCATTTGTGACTGGTTTAGAGTCAAACATGGCACACACAACTCTGAACATGTGTGTTTGATCTGTGAGCCAGTTGGCCACTCATCCCGTGACATAGTTGTTAACGTTCAAGCTGGTAATCTTGTCCATGATGCAAGAGTGGGGAATAGTGTTGAAAGGCCTTAGTGAGGTCCAGGTGGGCTGTGTGGACTACTTTCACTTCCATCTATGTCCTTGGTAACTGTTTCAAATGAGTCAACTAGGTTTAGCAGACAGGATCTACCTTTAACAAAGCCAAGTTGGGTAGAGTCCAGTGTCTGGAGGTGCCCATTGTCTCTGTTTATGGGTTCCATGATAATTTGCTCCATAGCTTTGCAGACCAGGCTGAGTAGGCCTATCAGGCAATGGTTTCCTGGTTCTGTTGTGGCACCCCCTTTGTGGAGCTTGATGACTGTTGCTGTATGCCATTCCTTGGGTACATAGCCTGTGTTAAGGTTGAGTCTGGACAGTGAATGCAGGTGAGTGTGTAGTAACTTTTTGGGGTTGGTGCAAGTCACAGCCTGGGACACCATCCAGTCCCATTGATGCTGTGTTCTTAGCTTTGGAGAGGGTTGTTTTTACCTGCATGCCCATGAAGTCTGGGGCTCTGCATTCTTCTGGGATGGACACAGGCCCATTTGGGGGAGATGTGAGTGGGAGTGTGCACTAAACTTGTCCCCCAGGATATGGGCAACGTAAGTTGGTTCAGTGTATCTTTTTTGCATTTTGAAGTAGCTGACAGCATTTTTGAGAGTTGCCACCTAAATGTTTGGTATAGCTCACAAAGGCTTTGTGGATGTTATTTTTACATTCCTTGGCAATTTGTCTTTAGAAACTGGCCTTGGATTATTTTATGAGCGATTATTGTTTCTTTCTAATAATGATCAGTGATGCCTTTCCTTATGGGAAGTTTGCTCTGTCATGTGTTCGTTCCCTCCTTCTGTTGTATAGCTTATTTATGTGCAACAACCACCAGATTGGTTTTTGGAGGAGTGCAACATAGTTTTATATGGCATGCCTCAATGCATGCATCCCTGTAGATGCTGATAGAATGCACTTGTAAATGATTCTGAAGATTGTATAGCATTATCCTATAGCAAGGATGCTTTTGAACTTTCCACTTTGGTCTTGAGAAGTGTGCTGTTTGCTTTAGAAACGTTCTTCACAGCAGTTTCCTTGACTGTGGGGGGGGGTGTGATGTGGACGTCCAATGTGATAACTTTATGATCTGATATTACCAGCGAGGAGTTTATCTCTGTTGTGGAACACTGGTACCCCATGTTGGTGATGATCAGGTCCAGTATGTTGTCATCTCTAGTCAGCGTAGTAACCAGCTGTTCCAGAGCGTTTGAGTTTTTAAACTCTGGGAAGCAATGGGCAAAGGACGTTGTACATGAGTAATTCTCCCAGTCAGTGTTTCGGTAGTTGTAATCTCATCATATAATGGTGTTTGGTAGGACCTTTATATTTCCCACTGTTCTCAGGAATACTGAGTGATGTTCCTGAGACAAGGTAGGTGATCTGTAGCAGGCTACAATCTGATAAGCAGCTTTGCCCAATGTTAGTTGCACTTGCATGGTCTCCAAGGCCTCGTGCTGTGCCAGTAACCTGAAGGGGTGGTTATCCATAAGGTAAATGGATACACCACTTCCTTTTGTATTTCACTCTGGGTTTTGGGGCCAAAGATCAGAGGGATTGTGAGTGTTTTACGTGGAGCATGTCCAACAGCTCTGTGTTTGACATAGCTTTGTATGTTATGCAGAGATCACCTCTGAGTAGGCAATATGGAAGAGAGTACCGCTGTAGCATTTTGAGACGGTCTGTGTATGGCATGTATTTCAGGCCACTAATGCTATTTGTGAGGTATTTCTGCAGGCTTTCCAGTTGTTGTAGATGTCTTATGAGGTACATAGCAAAATGGGCGTTGTACTCTATTATGGATCTAGTGAGTGATGAGTAGAGGGGAACAATGTCCTCTTCTATTCTGCATGAGACACCTTTTGTGATGAGGTGTGCCACTTAGAAGGATTTCTAGACTACTGCGGGGATGTGATTATCACAGGTGTGTCCACTGTCCACCTGTGACCCAAGGTCTGTTATTACACTTTCAGTGTTAAGTATACTACCGTCTATGTTGTAGTTCATGGCTACAGAGTTTTTACCAAAGGGGATGACAATGCACCTTTTGGCATTGAGCTTGAGGTCATGGCTATGACATCAGGCATCTGGCTCAGTGAGGCCCTTTTGTAGGATGTCCACATCTTCAGTATTTTTGATTATGGCTCCTAGTTTGCAGTCATCTGGAAACTTCATTAGCCACAGACCTTCCATGTTAAAGTTTACTTCAGGGAAGTAGATACCAGACAGGACAGGACCCAGGACTGAACCCTGTGGTAGTGCACTTGTCTCTGGTCTAATGTTGTACTTGGAGTCTGCTACTTTCACAGTGTGTGTTCGGTCAGTTAGCCAGTTGGCATCCCATCTTGTGACATAGCAATTTATACCTAGTTTAGTGGGTTTATCTATCATTCCAGAGTGGGGGATGGTGTTGAAAGCCGTGGCAAGATCTACATACGCTGTGTGAACCACCTTACCCTTGTCTACAGTTCTGGTGACTGCTTCAATGATGTCTATCAGGTTTAGGAGACATGATCTGCCTTTTACAAACACAACATGGTTGTGGTCCAGAATTTGAAGATTACCAATGTCTTTTTTTATAAGTTATATGATGATACATTCCATGGCCTTGCAGAGCAGGCTCATCAGGCTGATGGGCCGCTAGTTCCTGGGGTCCATGGTGGCTCCCCCCTTCTGTCATGGGATAACCATCACTGTGCGCCATTCAGCAGGCACAAAGCCTGAGGTGAGGCTATGAATGAACATGGTACGTAGGTGTGGTGCCTGTTCGTTCTGTAGTTTGTGTAGAACACAGCCTGGAATGTTATCTGGTCCCATGGATGCTATGTTCCTGGCTTTGGAAAGTGTTTTTTACCTGTGCAGCAATGATGACAGCAACTTTGCAATCTTCCGTTGTAGAGATGTGCTCTTTCATGGGTGAGAGGAGGGTAAAGCTGGCACTGATCCTATCTGCCAGAATGTTGGCAATATCAGTTGGGTCTGTAAATTTAGTGCCATTGTGCTGTAACTCAGAGCAGATCTGAGTGTTGCCATTGAGATTCTTGACATAGCTATAGAATGCTTTGTGGTTGTCTTTAGAATCAGTGTTGATTTTGTTTTCATAACTAGATTTGGAGGATTTTGTCATGGATCACAGTTTCTTACTGATGTGGACCATGGAGCTCCTCCCCTCATGGGATTTTTCCCTCTTTTGCAACAGTATTTTCCTTCTGTTGTGCAGTTTGTTTATGGCATGGGAACACCAGATTGGCTTCCTTTTCTTGGAGGTTAGTGTCTTGGTTCTGTTTGGGATAGCACAATGCATGCAGTCATGTAAGTGCTCATGAAGTGCAATTGTGAAGGATTCAGAAGTCGTAACTGTATTGTCCATCTGCATGGGTGTCCTGCAGTTCAGCACTTCTGTCTTAAGAAGCATGAAGTTGGCTTTGGAGACATGTTTTAACATGGTTTCCTTAATGGGGGTGTGGGTCCAGAATGTGGATATGTAGGGTAATTAGCTTATGGTCATATGGCACCAATGAGGTGCTGACGTCAGGTGTGGAACACCAGTCACGCAAGACAAACCAAACCCCATAACCAACACAAATAACCAGTAAGTGAGCTAAATGCTACTCATTGCCAGAAGTCTCAGCCTCCAGATGCACACAATCGAGGCAATTCTCATTATGGAGAATATTGATACCTGTGCAGTATCGGTAACCGAGTTCAAGGCTCCAGACAGCACACCAGCACTACCAGAATACTACTCATTCCATACCTTCCAGCATCAG
The DNA here is from genome assembly GCF_019279795.1 of Protopterus annectens. Taxonomy (NCBI): domain Eukaryota; kingdom Metazoa; phylum Chordata; order Ceratodontiformes; family Protopteridae; genus Protopterus; species Protopterus annectens. The sequence continues at coordinate 833,327,072 of NC_056735.1, forward strand.
AACCTGAATCATAGCATATAGGGTGAGGATGCATCCATATTCATCAAGGATACCTACACCTCTCTCTACATGCTCTCTACAGGATATGTACCCATAGAATGTTGCACAGCAACATTCTTCACACTCCACTGGGGTGGGGCCATAAAAACCCCTTGGCATTCATGCTCTATGAGCCTGACAAGTGTGTTCTGCAAGGCAATGGAGCCAATCATAATGGAAGTCTAAAATATAGAGATCGGGAACCTTCACACAGTTGAGCACACACAGTTTGGCTCCGTCAAATGTAGACCACACCTCCTGAACTGGGAGGATTTCTTTGACAGTTACCCAAGCTACGGATGATTGAAATGAGCTCCACACAGCCTACCTATACCTCGCTAAGGCCTTTGACACCATTCCCCAGTCAGGTATCATAGATGAACTCACCAACCTGGCCATGAATCTATACATCACAAGATGGATTGCAAACTGGCTCACAGATAGATCCCACACATTATGAGTTGCTGGCTACATGTCAGACTGTACACCAGTAATGACTGGTGTCCCCCAGGGTTCAGTTCTGGGGTCCCTCCTGTTTGGTATAGACTTCTCAAATATACATGCCAACACAGGAGAGTTGTGGTTGCCTAAGTTTCCTGGGAACTGCAAAGTGTTTATCATAATAGATTCCCCGGAAGACAGACATATTCTCCAGAAGAGACTCTATGAGTCAGATATGTGGTGTCAGAATCATGGCCTGAAGCTCACTGTGGAGGAATGCATAGTGATCCTCTTTGTTGAAAACAAAATACCCACAAACTACCACATGGGTGTTACCCCCTTAAAACTGACAAGGTGATAAGGGATCTGGGGACACAAGTAGATAGTCATCTTTCCTTTGACAACCATGTTGCCATAGTGATTGGGAGATCCTATGTGGCCCACCTAATCAACAAAGGGTTTGCATCAGGATCCAAAGAGGTAGTGTCGGCACTCTACTCTTACATCACCAGACCCATCATTGAGTACAGTGTACCATTTTGGATGTACTTGACTTAGTATATCCAGCAGCTGTAGAGACCACATAGGTACCTCTCCGAGAGGATTACTGACCTCAAGCAGTTGTGTTATGCAACACAACTGGTAAAACTAAATCTGTTCTTCGTTGCATACCGCCTACTCAGAGGCACACTCTGCCAAACATACAGAGCCATGTACAACACATAACTGTTGAACATGCTCCATCTACACATAACAACATTGAGTCACCCTACACATTCCAGGGATATGAACCTCATCGGAACAATGAATACAACATGCTGGTAGGATAGATTACCATCCCAGACACTTGCCTTACTGTGGAACAGAGTCTCAATGTACATCAGACAGAACCCCTCGCTGACACTCTTCAACTGGAACCTTGATGAGTGGATGGGAAACAGACAGTTCATGCCATGCATCACATCAGCAGCCCCACTAGAAAGAGGTTTAGGGTACTAACTATTAGAACTAGGCCTTGGAAGACTACCCAATGGTGTGGTGAAAGCTGCACAACTTGCGTAGGGTGATATATGCCTTCGTGGAGATAGTCTACTACATACCTATGGACCTATGTGACAGGTACATGTGTACAGATACTAGATGTGTACTTCATTGTACACAGAAAAACCACTTCTGGATCACAAAGTATCCAAATGAAAGCTCCAACAAAAAACATGAAAAAAGAAGCAGCCAAACTGGATTGAAATTTTCTTTACTGAATTCTTCTGGTACCTCGGCCTTCACCTTCACATGGAATAACAATACTATACTTAAACCAGTATAAATACACACCTCAATTAATCATACCAATTAAACAATCAATTATATGAAATATAATACATTTTAAAGAAATAATGAATTGAATTAATACAAAAGCAATAAATACAATATATAATGTTTCTATACTACATAATAATAATAATTATACATCTAAATTCATGCCATTGGGAAATAGAGTTCCATAATTAATAATAAATTTAGATTCCATATTTAATAATTTAGTTTGAAAATTTTTATTATTTTCCCCTATTCCCCGTGGTCTTGCCAAAACACTGAACTCAAAACCAGTTTGATCCCCATTATGAAATTGATGGAAATGACTAGCAACTGGACTGTCCAGTCTACTATTTCTAATGTCTCCCAAGTGTTCCAAAATTCTTAACTTAACCCTACGTTTCGTTTGTCCTATGTACCATTTTCGTTCTTCACAGCTGCACCCAATAATGTATACCACCCCAGAAGAATTACAATCAAAGTGATCTAGTGCATGATATAAAATTCCATTAATTTTGTGGCCATCTAAATTAATAATTTTATCACAAACCTTGTATTTGCTGCAAGCAAAAGAACCTGCATCCATAGCTTTCTCTTTCTTACCCTTACTTCTAACTAGCTCCTTCAGATTTTTACATCTTGTATAAGAAAAAATAATATTTTTTGGAATTATGTTTCTCAAAAAATCATCACTAGTTATTACTGGCCACGTGTTTAACACAATTCTTTTCAAAATAGAAGAAAAAGGAGAAAATTTATCCACAAAAAATATTTTATCCATTTCCATTAAATCATTTTTCTTGGAATAAAAAGATTTATTCATAATTCTCTCTCTATTCCTACAAACAACCCCCTGCTTGTTCAAATTTAGTGTTCCTTCAACACTGGCCCTATGGAAATAAACATTATCCCTAGAATAACCTCTGTCCATTAATTTGTGACAGATAATATCAAATTCTCTTTGGATATTAATGTTCTCTGATGTATTTACAGCAATTCGTTTAAATTCACCTAAGGGCAAAGAATCAAGTAGATGAATGCTATGCATACTGGTAGCGTGTAAAAAATTGTTTACAGCTGTTTTTTTATGAAAAGGCTTGTGTTCTATTGTCTTTTTGGAACCAATATAAAAATGCACATCCAAAAAATCAATGCTTTTAACATTCACCTGATATGTAAAGTCTAGACCACATGAATTTGATTTTAAACTTAAAATAAACTCATCAAAATCTTTAGGGTAACCTCTGCATAAAATTATGAGGTCGTCTATAAATATCTTATAGATCAATACATTATTCTGAAAAAACTTTTTAGTATACAAAAATAAGTTTTCAAAGTGCCCCATGAAAATGATAGCATAGGACGGTGCAAAACTAGCACCCATGGCCGTTCCCACTTTTTGCAAAAAATATTTTTTGTTAAATTCAAAAACATTATGAGTAAGGCAAAATTCCACCAGTGAAATAATGAAGTGAGTTTTAGGTCCTTCCCCCAAAAAAGTATAAATAGCTTCCAAGCCCCATTGTGTAGAAATGGATGTATACAACGAAACAACATCCACACAAGCCCAATAATAATTTTCTTGCCAAATTCTTCCTCTAAAACTATCACAAACCTCTTTTGTATTCATAACATGTGATGGAATTCTGTTTAAGTATTGTTTAAGTACAGAATCCAAAAAAATGCCAACATTTTGTAAAAAAGCCCCCCTACCTGAAACTATCGGACGTCCAGGTGGATTAGCCAAGTCTTTATGTATTTTTGGCAAAATAAAGAACCTGGCATCATTTGGATTTTTGATAAACAATTTTCTTACATCACCATGAGAGAAAAAACCAAGCCTTTCACTTTTTTCCAGTAGCTCAAGTAGTGCATCATTGAACTCAATAATAGGATTGGCAGATAACGAAACATACACCCTGTTATCTGAAAGCAAATCAAGGGCTATGGAGTTATATCTATCCTTGTCAAAAACAACCCAATTGCCTCCTTTATCTGATTCCAAGAAAACATATTTGTCACTCATCCTTCTTAAATCACACAAAGCTTGCCACTCATCCTTACATAAATTAAAACTTTTCCTTTGTTTTTTAAACAAAAATATTCCTCAGTAATCTGTTTGTTTAATGCTTTCTCAAAAAAGCCTATGCAAGAGTTGTTCTTAACAGGCATGAATTCACTAACACAAGGGACTTTTGGAATATTAAATTTACCATACCCAGTGTTAAATTCAAACATCATCCCACTAGTGTTGTCGACTGTTTCATAAATGTCCACCACTTCATTTTCATAAATGGAAATATCCATAAGTGAACTCTCCAAAACTGAATCATTACCAACATCATCACAAACGTTCTCATTTACACTAGTATTAAACACTTTTTGTCTGTGAAAGTAAACCTTTGAATATAATTTTCTACAAAAGGTTTTAACCTCCAACAGAATTTCCGCTAGTGAAGGAATGTATGTGGGTATAAACTTCGTACCCCTGTGTAAGACATTTTTCATATGTTCAGTAATTAAACAATCAGACAAATTAACAACATTTAAATTGCCATGGGTACAAACCGTGTTATGTGCATTATTAGAATCACAAAAAACAATGGGAGAACTTGGTCTTGTAAACACAGACCTTTTTAAAGGCAGTCCATTAATGTCTCTTGTTCCCTCTCGGTTGAAAACGCCGATTGCGACCTTTGCTTTGGTTGGCTCCCTCATTAGAAGAGGCACCTGAATTTATAGTCCCATTTGAAGTTTCCTCTGTGCTTAGATTTTCGAATGAAACACTTTTTTTAGTTGAAGAACTCGCTTCCACAGAGGAAGCGGAAGTGTCCCTAGTGTCTCGCGCTCTGAACCTGCTGCTATTCCAAGGGGCTCTTCCCCGCCCCCTCTTAAAGTTGTATTGCTACGAGAAAATCTTGCCAGTACTGTAGTCATTTTTATCTCTTGCAAACTTCTTTTTCTTATGCAAAATAACCTGCTGTTCAATTTTGGATACCTTTGTTTTGATATTCATGATGTTTTGTTCACAATCTGATTCAGTGTGCTTGGAAAAAAGTTCTTCCTGCATTTCGATGATTTCAGAGCGTATTTTGCCAAGCGCTCTTTCATTGCGCTTAACTAATATTTTCAACCAACCCAGGGTACATTTTAAAGAAATATCCTTCCATTCTTCAAATAAGTCAGTGTCCTCTTCTGAAAATTCATAAGCAGGTAAGCGATCCACCCTGAGACCCCTCGGAGTGATATTAGATTCAATATACTTTTCTAATAATCTAATATCATAAAAGACAGTCGCTTCTTTAACCATTAGCTTCTCCAATTCTTCAAAATGAACAAATACCTCATTGGGATGTTGAAGCCATGGATCAGAGGAAGCCAACTTACTTTCCCTGTCTTTCCAAACCAAGGAAAAATCCAAACTGGTTGAGGTCCTGTGGACTGTCCCAGGTGTTCTAGCTGCTCCATTAATACTCATTGTAGACAAAGAAAAAACACTTCTGGATCACAAAGTATCCAAATGAAAGCTCCAACAAAAAACATGAAAAAAGAAGCAGCCAAACTGGATTGAAATTTTCTTTACTGAATTCTTCTGGTACCTCGGCCTTCGCCTTCACATGGAATAACAATACTATACTTAAACCAGTATAAATACACACCTCAATTAATCACACCAATTAAACAATCAATCAATTATATGAAATATAATACATTTTAAAGAAATAATGAATTGAATTAATACAAGGCCGAGGTACCAGAAGAATTCAGTAAAGAAAATTTCAATCCAGTTTGGCTGCTTCTTTTTTCATGTTTTTTACTTCATTGTACAGTCATGTTGTACAGCAGGCACATGGACCACATACATAAAGACATAGGGAATTTGCAGACTTTGGATCCATCCCAGTTTGGCTTTGTCAAATGCAGATCATGCCTTCTAAACTTGGTTGACTTTTTCAAAACAGTCACCAAAGCCATTGATGAGGGAAAGGCAGTCCATACAGCCTACCTCGATCTGGCAAAGGCCTTCGATACAATACCCCACTCGGGTATCATTGAAAAACTCATCAGCTTAAATGTTAACCCATACATCACAAGATGGGTTGCAAACTGGCTGAGTGACAGAAACCACAGAGTCAGAGTTGCTGGCGCCATGTCAGACTCAAAGCCTGTCACAAGTGGTGTACCACAGGGCTCAGTCCTGGGCCCACTCTTGTTTGGTATCTACTTTTCTGAAGTACAAGCAAACACAGGAGGGTTATGGCTGACAAAGTTTGCAGATGACTGCAAACTGGGCGCCATAGTAGAAAACACATCTGACACAGATATCCTTCAGAAGAGTCTCACAGAAACGGATAACTGGTGCCAGAGCCATGGCCTAAAGTTAAATGCCAAAAAATGCATAGTCATACCCTTCGGGAAAAACAAGGTTACCCCTAGCTACCAAATAGGTGGCAATCCACTGAGCACAGAAGAAGTTATCAGGGACCTGGGGACCCAGGTTGATAGTAGTCTGTCATTCGACACCCATGTAGCTAAAGTAGTTAGGAAGACCTTCTACATTGCCCACCTTATCATGAAGGGATTCTCATCTAGATCAAGGGAGGTCATAGTCTCCCTATACTCATCACTCATCAGACCAATGATTGAGTACAATGCCCCATTCGAATGTATCTGACCCGACACTTGCAGCAGCTGGAGAGGCCACAAAGTTCCTCACCAAAAGGATAAAGGGTCTCAAACATCTGTCCTATGCTGCCCGACTGAAAGAACTCCAGCTCTATTCAGTCGCCTACCGCTTGCTCAGAGGTGACCTTTGCCTAACATACAAGGCCATGTCAAACCCAGATTTGATGAATATGCTTCACCTCAAAAATCTAGATCCGTCAGAGCCACAAGGGCGGGAGACTTAAACCTCGACACGGCTATTAATAGGATGTGCTGGAGGGATAGATTCATCACCCAAAGACTCCCTATGCTGTGGAACAAAATCCCGGTATATGTGAGGCAGAGCACCTCGCTGGCCTTGTTCAAGAGAAATCTTGACCAATGGATGGGAGATCGCAGATATACCCCAGGGATTACCTCAGTGTCACTGCTCGACAGAGGCACAACAAAATAATGGGTATAGTTCCCCATACTAAAGGGGTGGCGTAAGCCACAAAACTATGGGCTAGGCTTGTAAATGCCCTCAGGCAGATAGCCTAGTATGAACCTATGAACCTATGAACTGTAATGCTTACAGATACTGGTGGCTGTTATGTACAGAGGGAGAGATGTGCACCTCATGTCTTTCGTGCCATTAGGATGTGTGCTGGGTGTGACAGTCCTGGAAGGCTCCCTGTCATGGTCACCCTCTTACACACATCTCTGCCCATCCATCTTTGGCTTATTATACTGTGTTCCCCCTAGATATATATATAAATATATAGGTACATAGGTAGGTGATACGCTATCTGCCTGAAGGCATATATTAGTTTTGCCAGAGTGTGCAGCTATCACCACCCATGGAGTTAGTTCCCCTAGGCCTCTGTGTAGTAGAGCTGATGAAGTGATCCATGGTGTGACAGTTCAGTTTCACATACACTCGTCAAGGCTCCTCTGGAAGAGTGTCAGTGATGGTCTTGGCTTAATGTCAGTTGGGAGCCTGTTCCAAAGCAAGGGAAGTCTGTGAGTTAGTCATGTATCCCTCCGACATGTTCTATTTAATGTTGTGGTGATGATATCCCTAGAGCATGTGGTACAGTGAGCTTTTGTTTACTTCAGATAGCGCATGTACATCAGTTCTGCATTGGACATGGACCTGTCTGTTGGGCAGAGATCTCCTGAGTAGACAATATACAACGGAGTACAGATTGAGTTATATTCAGTCTGGTTGCATGGAGCAACTGTTTGAGGCCAGTAATCCTCTTGTTGAGGTACTTCAGTGGTCTTTCCAGCTGCTGAAGGTGCCTAGTCAGATTCATCGCAGGTGTGTTGTGGTACTCTCTGATGGGTCTGATGACTGATGAGTAGAGGGAACCTCCTTTGACCTACATGCAAAGTCCTTTGCAGTTTGTGGGAACACATAGCATGATTTTCTAACCACTTTGTGAATATATTTCTGGAAGTAGAGATGACTATCCACATGTGTCAATAGGTCCCTTATTATCACCTCCATATTTAGGGTGTTGGCACTTATGTGGTATTTGTATGACTGTAGCTCGAGGGCATAATTTTTCCACCACATATGTCTGACTGAGACCCTTTTTAAGGATGTCTCTGTTGTCCCACACATCAATTATGACAACTTTTTTGCAGTCATCCACAAACTTTGCTAAACATAGGCCTTGTGTGTTTGACTGTATTTCTGAAAAGTATACACCAGACAGGAGGAGTCCCAGGACTGAGCCATGGGGGACAGCAGTTGTTACCAGCTTGAACAGGAGGCCACAATTCTTACCTTGTGGGATCTATCTGTGCCCCAGTTGGCAATCCATCAGATGACATACATATTTATGCACTGGTTGTTGATTTTGTGGCTACGACATGTGTATGGGATGTTGGAAGATGCCTTTCCAAGGTGTATGTGGGACATGTGTAGCTCATTTCATTGATGTATGTCCTGAGTGACTGCCTTGAAAACAGTCTAGCAGGTCTGGGAACCATGATCTGCCCCTGACCAAACCGAAATTGGTAGGGCTGTGTGGTAGGCTCACAATAGCTCTGTTTATGACTTCCATCATGATGAACTCCATGGCCTTGCAGATCAGGCTTAATAGGATTATAAGACAATAGTTCATATGGTCTGTTGTGCAACAACACTTGTGGAGTGTGCCAAATGTTGCTGTAACGCATTCAACAGTTTCATATCCTGTACAAAGGGTCAGTCTCAACAGACTGTTCAGGTGCAGGGTCTGTTTGCTTTGGAGTTCAACCAAGTTTAACCATTGTATATGTGATTTCTGGGATTTCACAGTCTCCAGGTATGATAATGGGCTCTTTTGTCAATGAGAAGGGGGTAAATATGTATGAACCTGTCTGACAAGATGTTAGCAGTGTCATTCATGTACATGTATTCATTTACAGTTTGCAATGACTCAGAACATATATGTCTTTACATTGATATATATGACATTGCGAATAAAGCTTCATGGTTCGCTATGGACGCTTTGACAATAATTTTGTCAGAACATGGATTGGATGATGTTAGGAGTGCTCATTGTTTATTGATGATACTGATCGGACATTTATTGGTCTTCTTTGAATTTTCACTTTCTCCGAACAAGTTCAGTACTTGTAGTACATAGTTTGATTATGACAGGAGTCCAATATATTATATGGGTCTGTTTTCATATAACTGTGTGCGCAAGGCAGGATTGGTGAATAGTGGCAAGTTTCTGGGGTGAGAACTGCAACTGCCAGATATGTGCGGCCCACTGCTGTACTCAGACATGGCCTAAGTGTGTGAGCATGCCCAGTATGACCTTTCAGTATGTTGCTGACTGAGATTTGCTAAATTTGTTGAAGTGTGTGAGCATGCCCAGTATGGACATATATACTATATGTGTGTGAAAAATCAAGTTGTTTTTTACTTCAGGGCTCACCTTTGTGTTGTACATCGACAGGAAGCACGCTGTGCCTGCAGGGCTTCCAGGAGTTGCTTTGCATAGACTTATCAAAATTTATACATACAGGGGGGGGAAGCTATTATTTGTACATTTCTACCCAGGGGGCACACCTGATTGTTACTGTGGTTGTACATTGGATGAAGGGTTCAGCTGACACTTATACACATTTGCTAAGCCTGAACTGCTATGTCAGGTACTCCATTTCAGTCTGTACTGTTACCTATCGTACTGGCTTGAGGCATACTACTGTACTACATAACTTAGCTTCCAATTTCACGTGTATTAGTTTGTGACTTCATAGCCTACCCAACCTACATCACACTGCCTGGCCTGCTGTTATCTGTCTGCATAGCCCTGGGGGGAAGTTCAGAGGGCATGATACAGCATTTGTTTGTGTTTGTGTTAGTCTACAATTGCCCTGATATGTCTGTGCCAGTGAAATGCTGTCATGGCTTAGTGGTTCAGTACTGGGACTATAGTGCACAGTATCCTGAGTTTGAGCACTGTCACTGCTTTTTATTTTCCTGCTGGGCAGACCTGACTGGTTAAGGAACAGTAAATCAGGTGTGAGCGTGTTTAAATGACTTTTCCTGAATTTGCCCAACGTTGCCCGATGTTGCGCTAGTTTGCGTGGCGAGCAGCTCCACACAATTTTGCTTAAATATGCTAAATAGTGGTAAAATGTGCTTAACACTGCTTTATATTGCTTAATATAGGGCAATGATGCCTCAGGTGGTGCTGCAGGGCTGCCTATGTCAGATGCACATAGTGCACTCCCTATACATGTTTGAAAACAGGTAGTGTCAAGTTAGGCATCCCTTTTATTTTATGTGCGAGTCAGAGAGATGTGTTATTTCCAGGGTTCCTACTGAGTCAGTGTATGTGCTATGCGTTGCCTCTTTGCCAAGGCCAGGGCATACTGGGCATGCCTCCTTCTGCCTGCTGGGGCAGGCTGAGATTGTTCCTCCTCTGAGTCATGCTGTGCCTGTGCAGGCCTTGGTAATGGTGGGGGGCTGTTTGGCCCTGACCCATGCTGTTCCTGCTGCAGCTGTTTTCGCAGGATCATATTGTGTAGCATGGCACATACCATGACAATTTGGGTACATGTAGTTGGTGAGTACTGCAAGGCTCCACCAGATGTGTCCAGGCACCGGAACCATGACTTGAGCATCCCAAACACATGCTCAATAATGTTTCTTGTTTGTGCGTTTGCTTCATTATGGAGTTCTTGTTCAGGAGTGTGTGCATTTCTGATGGGTGTCATCAGCCACGGCTCCAGTGCGTAGCCAGCATCCCCCACTAGGTGACAGTCAGGGATGTCCCCACTGGCAAATCTCTGGTACAGCTGCATCAGATGCCAGATGTGGGAATTGTGATAGCTTCCAGGGCAGCCAGCACACACATTCATTATTATGCCTGGGCATCGCACACAACCTGGCAGTTGATGGAGGGGAAGCCCTTGTGGTTGATGTAGACACTACCCTGCTCACCGGGTGGTGCTTTGATGTGTATGTGCGTGCAGTCTATTGCACCCACCACATCAGGGTAATCCGCTATTTGGTGGAAAAGACGCATATTGCTGTCCAATGCCTCACTGGAATTGGGGAAATATACATGCTCACCGACATGTGCTGACATGGCATCCAGGAAATGGTGCAGTACCCTGGATGCTGATGCCTATGAAACCCCCATCATATCACTAGTTGGTCTCTGGAAGGTACCTGTAGCTAGTATTCATAGGCCAACACATACCTTGTTATCCACTGGGATGGGTTCTCCTCTGTTAGTTCTGTGTGTGAGGCATGGCTGGCACAGCTCAACAATTTGCTGCAGGAGGTCTCTGTCCATTTTATAGCACTCCACTATCTCCAGCTCATGTAGCCCCTGGTAGGTTACCCTGGGTCTATACACTCTTCTCCGTCTCCTCACTGTGGGTTGCTCAGCAGCATTCACAACATCACCACCCTCAGAACCTTGCACATGTTGGTTTATAATAGCCATTGTCAGCCTTAAGCTTTTTGAGTTTTCACTCTTTCTATACTGCAGTGTTGCAGAGTTCTTGTGAAAAAAACAAGTTAGACTGCTGTTTGCAGAGTTTAAATTGCTAGGCTGGGCTGGGCTAGTCAATTGCCTGTCTAATTGGCTGATTGTGATATATTTCACTTGGCAGCTGTGCTAGTTCTCCTTGGTTAACTTCCTACTACTTCTTTTCCTTCCTTTTTCGCTTTCTGTTTCCACAAGGGGCAGCGGCGTGCAAACAAGTGCACACATGCGCACACAAGCACACACGCACGCATATGGTGTAAGCACATTTGCAAGAAATTTCAGATATATCCACGGCGTATGCCTTTGGTTTCTTGTTTTCAGCTAGCACCACTGTGAACACACCTCTTGCAATCCTGAGCAACTCAGAGAAATATAAGCCACTGTGCTCCAATCACCTTACAGTTTTTCAGACATACCCACTCATGATGTCACCTATCTTCTACTCGACTACTACCCTACTCCTACACTTACAGTCTAGGAACATGGCTCACATGCCGGTGAAAACTGGGATTCACTATCCTTATCCTCATTTGCATAGGATTGCCTACTGATGCTTGGTTACATCTCTCACACTGAGCCCCCCCCCCCTTTAGCAACCACTACTCAGTGGCCATGTTGTTTGCAGCCTGCCATTCCCCTGCATAGCAGAACAAGCTTTTTAGTGTAAATGCACATTTTTGGCTATTTTTCCCTTTTTTTCTTTTTATTTAAAGTGTAGCATGTTTGTGCGATGCTGCACTATGCTTAAACATTGCCGATCGGGGAAAAAAAATAACTTTGGATTTCACAGATTTACAACATTTGCAAATGCATAAGGCCATTGGCATGCTTACTCAACTAGATGCATCTTTTATTTGGAGTTGTCATAGCTCTGTTTAGCTATTTGCAGAATGGTACTCCGTTACCAACGGAGTACATTTCTGCAGATAACACTACTCTTACACGGACAGGTTAGTGGTTCCTGGATCGCAAATTTACCTCATTTGCATAGCTTTCAGCAGCAAATGAGGTAATTTGCATACCATAACACTGTCTGTGCAAGAGTAGCTTTAGAAGCTCTCATGCACTCCCCTGCCGGCTTTTGCTGAATCACTCGGCAGACATATTGCCTGTCTGCCGTCTTACACTGTTCTTACACTCCGTGCAAGCCTTTGTAAATCCAGCCCATCATATCTCTTTGGTCTTTCTGTACTATCTTTTTTATGTCTGTTAATTCTCTCATTATACTATCTTCCTTAAATATCTAATTTAAATAAAGAGATATATCTTCTTTTTTATCTTGTAGGAAATATGTTTATTTATGCAACACTTTTTTCTTGCTTTATTGCATATAACTCTTGTTATTTTTTTCTTAAAATATTCATTATCATTCCTTTCTAAATTATTAAGAAGTTTTTCATTTAACTTACTGTAACACTTTCTAACTTATTTTCTCTTTTTAACTTGCCATTCTTGATAACATTTTTTATATTTCTTTTTAAAAGACATTCAAGATTTAGATGAATTTTTATAGAAGTGTCATATACTGATGTGATCTTCCTACAATTCTAACTTTCTTTTTTCACCTTCACCTACCCACTGTACTTCATTAATACTTTTTAGACCTTTTCCTATCTTAACATTAATAACTTTACTTCTAAGATAGCTTTAAGTACTGAAAAAAACTGTGTCAAATGTATTTTCAGTTTTTTTATTTCACTTCCTTCCAAAAGCAAAAACCAGCCTGTGTTCTGTATATTTCTGTAGTATATGTCCATGAATTGTTCGTAGACTTCCATGGTGGTGCAGCGGTAGCGTTGTTGCCTCACAGCAAGAGGTTCTCCCGTTCGATTCTCAGCTTGGCTTGGGAGGGCGTTTTATGTTGAGTCTGCATGTCCTCCCCGCGGTCGAGTGGACATTCAAAAGGCATGCATTGAATGGGCATGCTGTCATTGAAGGCTGGGCGTCAGGCTGGCCACTCGGCACCATAAAAAAAAAACAACTGCCAATTATTAGCAGACCAGAGTTCTGCTGTGGCGACCCCTATCCAGGAAAAGACAAACAACAACATGTCCATGAATTGTTCTTCCATATTCTTAACTTCCCACATCTCATAATTTCTATAACTTTTTTATATCATTCCTTTCCTTTTTTTTTCAAGTTACAACTGAAATGTCCGACTTTAATAACTCCACATTAATAACAATGTAATTAAGGCAGGCATATTCTTCTCTTTCTTTACTAGTTACATATGCTTATATTGCAATTATTCTATAGACTTTATCTATCCATGTAACATCAATAACTGTAATCATACCCATTAAAATGATAATAATATCAAGCATCTTAGCCGTCTTTTTTGAAAGTATTACTATTACTGAACATAAATCTTGTCTTAAATTCCAGCATATCTTATTACTCACAAGCATTCTGTTTGACAGCTTTCTTCTTTTATTAAACAGCTTGTATTTTCTAGTATAATGATATCACTATAACATTTTTTTACACAAGTCTAGTCTTCCAGCCATGCTTTTAAAACTTAATATTCAATGTTAATATCCTGCAATTACCATTATTTCTATTTAGGAAAATCTAAATAAAAATAATAAAACATTCACCTTTTTCTTTCTTATTTTCCTTGGTGTTTAATCCAGTAATTTTATTCTTTCTCTCTATCTCTGTCTTTCTTTCACTCTTTTACCTATAGAATTTTTTTTTATTTCTACTGTATTCCAGGTAATATCATCCCCATAATTAACTATAGTGCCTTATTCTTTATTTAATTCTTGTTTTTTTGTGTCATACCTTTATCATCATTTTATCAACTGTTTCCTCTGTGTTTTTTTTCAACATGATTTTGTCCTGTTTTTCTTCACTTACTACTTCCATAACACATTGAATCTGTTCATATACAACAGCTTCATTTCTCTTCTTTACAATCCATCCATATATGACTTACCTTATTACATTTATAACACTTTATTTTTTTTTTTGCATCATGACCTATTGCACAACATATAAAACATAGGGATATGAATGTTTTTTTTTTTATTTTCCATTGTTAGTAGATTACAATCCTAACCCACAGTCCTTAGTCCTGTAATGTTGAACACTTTAGAAATGTCCAATACATCTTTACATATGCTATTTAAATGTCTTTTCAAAGTCTCTTTCTCAATTTCTGTTATAAATTGAAAATTGATTTTCTTCTTAGTTTCTGTGAAATACAGCATTAACTACATAAACATTCGACGGAGTACAATCTTTCTTCTTTTCATATTGACTCAATTTTTTCCATTGCATGATCATTTTCAAAAATTATACCACAATATAAAGCTCTTTCCTGTACTGGAGAAGTTCCTAAAGGTGAAATAACATTATCCTATATATCATATCTTTCTATGTCTCTTTTTTTCTTGGAGAAGATCCTGACAGTATAATTTCTTCTTTGTTTTGTAACAGTTTATTTTCCTGATTTTCCTTTTTTTTTTTTTGCTTGTTTGTTAACCATATAATGATAAATTTTTGTCTTACCATCTCCTGTTTTTTTTTTTTTTGTATCAAAAGTATCTTTTTGTTTGGAATTGTATCCAATATGTCTCCCCATGCCACATCCTTGGCACTCTCAGGTTCACTTTCATCACATAAGTTCACCAATAAAACATTCTGCAACCTTTTGGACTGGAGAGATTTAATAACAGATCAGTCATCATGCTGGTTCTCTTCCTGGAAGAGCTGTTGCTTGAAAATTTCTTGAATGTGGAAGATGCTCACCTGCCTTTTCTCCAACTATGCACCCTTTCTCTGTTCAAAATATCCATAGAAGACTCAACTGTCTTCCTACCATCATCTCCAACCACTGGAGCTCCACTAGAAGGCATATATGCCTTCTCTCTTGATTGATTAGTTAGGAGAGGAGCCAGCATCAGGGAATGACCAGGCCAGATGGAAGTGGGCACACTATGCCATGGTGCTAGCAATGAAGAGGCAGATAGCACATAGCTTTACAAGATGACTATAAAAGACTTAAGCAGAAACACAATAATAAAAATGACATAACCAAAAAAGAGACCGTGCTTACACTTGAAAAGGCTATCTATACTGTGCATCAGACATTGGCAACCCAGGTAACAATATGCACATACAGAGTCTAGTTATCATCATATGCACAGGTAGAAAAGGAAGTACAAGAGAGAATTACTTTCACAGTGAAGTTTATGAATGTGAATGTGAGCGCTGAAGTATAACAATATAAAAAGTGCATGTATGACTAGTGTATGAATTTGTGTCAAGACAGTTTATTTGTAGAAGGACAAGGATCAGAAGGTGTTTGAGATGTGCCCAGGGCTATGATGGTGTGCATGTATTTATCATCAGGAACATAGCTTCAGGATAGGGTGCGGCATTGCATATTTGTCTATCAGATGAGTCAAGGCATGCCTGACAGAAGGTTCAGCTTCTCATGCATGCTCACATTCATGAGTGCTGGCTCTGCCAGCAGGAGTTCTAGCTCTCTCATAACCTTGGCTAGATGCTGGTGTGCTACATAAGTATGAGCCATGTCTGTCGGAGACTGTTCCAGCTGACTATGACCATAACATGTGACTGACCTCTCTGGTGGGTATAATACCATCCACAACTAATGTTACAGGGGAACTGCTAGCAGTATGGGAGTGGGATCTTCCTTGATCATGGCAAGGTTAGATATTATCCGAGAGCATAGCAGATGGCTGATCATAAGGACAAAGCCTCAACCTTTTCAGACAACCCAGAGAAAACACTGCATGGTCCAATGAGTTATTCAGTCTATCCAATGTATCACACATATGAGTCATGCACTACCGTAGGTCAGCATGCACAGCCTGGATTATCTTCACAACTGCTGCCATTACTGTGGCAGAAATCAGCTGCGTATTCCCAATTGCCCTGCACATATGCTGAATGGCTGCTAATGAGATACCAGCATCAGGGGCAGGGTGGAAACCATACATCAAGTGAGCACTTATACTAACACTATATGGACCCACTGCCAATGGCTACTAGGAGCAGATTAAGGCATCTCTCTAATGGAAGCCAACAAACTTCCCTGCACTACAGTGTCCCCATCCCCCTTTTCCCCTGTAAGATGGTAGAGTATCTTGGGTACATCCAAGAATAGAGACTGTGTCCACACTCTCTGTATAGTGTATGGTGGGGGTGTCACACTCTTTGTTTAAAACACTTTCTTCATCCCCTGGCTTGTCAGCTCATCCCTGCCATCATTATCAGAGGCTACAGATCCTCATCACCCAAGTGCTGGTGACAGAGAATGCTTAACTTGTCAATATTCCAAAATGAAACATATCCATTGTAATTATGACCCAGCACCACAACTATGCATGCAAGTGATACCCTCAAAACTTTAAAAGTTTAACATTGAGTTATAGTCCTGCCCATAGCTTATGCAGATAGATGTTGCATGTGGATGCCAGGTATACCTAAATGACACAAGTGAAACAGGTATTATAAACTGTAAGGTGACAAACAGCTAAAAAAGGGGCAGATAATGATAGTGGAAAAAAGTACTCTTGGCATCTTTAGTGGAAATCCTTGTGCATCTCTGCCCTGACATACAGCACAGCATGTTGGAACTCTGTGGTGGGATATTGTTCTTAAGTAAGTCCAGGGACCCCCCCCCCCCAGCTTCATAAGGTGGAGTTCGGTAGAAGGCCTGATACCTGCCACATCTTCATTCCCATGCCACAGACTCTGCTCAGTGAGTGACAGCATGGATCTTTTCAGTTCCTCAGCAGGACACCATACCGTACTTACAATTCTGACCATCCGCAACATTAACATTGTTGACAACTTCCTGCCAGATGCAGGCAGAGAAGGGCCAGTCAGCAGAATTCACTGTCAATAGCTATTTACCATGGAGACAGACAGCTACCTCATTTTTAGCCTCTGCAAATTATTGCTTGCTGGTGGATGTGACTTTCTGTGCCAGTGTCTTAGGCATAGCACTTTTAGTATGGAAAACACCAGAATTCACAGCTGTGGTATAACATGGATCTTACAAATCCTAACAATAAAACTTTCCTATAGGCCATCTGCTAATCTTCAGTAGGTCCTACATGTATCCACTACACAATCTTCACCTGATTGCTTGGCATTATTTGTGTCCTAAGCACACACGCACACACACACACACACACACACACACACACACACACACACACACACACACACACACACACACACACACACACACACACACACACACACACACACACACACAAAAACCAAGCACAAAGCAAATCACTACAAATTAACAAGCATGCAACATAACAAGCAGATAAGCATTACAACATAATTGGTACAAGGGGTGTGGCTAATCACATATGTTTCAGATACTCAAACGTACACTGATATATGTCACATTTATGTTGCTACAACTTACTGCAACATGTCTGTATGATACTATGGCCATTGCACTTCCAATGCACTCCATGGCAGAGTTTCGATCATACTTTTAGATACACTGAAAAACTGTTAGCACTTCTATGCCTTACATTAAACAGCACACAAAAAGCTGCTCTTCAACAAAGAAGGAGGTGTGAAATGTACCATGTGGCTTTTGTAAGCAGACATCTTTATCAACAAATGTATGCAAGAATGAAACACAAGTTTTTTTTTTATTTTATTTTTAGCATGATGAGGATCTATGTTTCTTGTCATGGTTTTATCATATAAAGCACCCCTTCTAGCTATGATTGTAAGGCTAATTAGAGCTCGTCTCATTATCATTTCTGAATTGCTCAATTTGTGTGAATAACACACATAATAAACTCTGAGGTAATTGCTGAACGATAACATGCAGACTTCTGAGTGCCCATGGTAAGCGCCACTCATGCCAAATTTGCCTGTTAGTGTATGGAGGTGTGAATAGTCATCCCATAGTTAACCATCTGAAGATGGAGCCATTGTAGAGCATGTATACTCTGCAGCAGATAGAGGGATGGAGGACTGCCATGTTTCAAACTTTAAAGTGGTATTGTTACCATAATAATACAGTACCTATATTGGTTTATTGTGGCCTACATGAAGTAAATGAGGTGACTGTCATTGTGTGAAGAGTGAAACATGCCTAAAGTAATTTGGGCACCAAACCCCTGCATTTTTTCTAAGATCTTTGATGGTAAATCTGGTAAGGTAGTGCTCCTTTAAGAGCATGGAAGTGGTGTGAGGAGGAGTCCAAGATTTTTATGGACATCCTGAATAAGCAAGACAAGCAAAAGTTCCTGCAGGAGGGCTATTCTGAGTCATAGTATAAGGCTGATGTCTGGAATAGCTTACCAAAGGCTGTCACACCTACTATTGGCAACCTACACACAAGGAAATAGTCCTGACACCCAGAAGTGTAGGTAGGGAGGGGTGAAGAGGACTACTGGCTTGGGTACAAAGTGTTAAGGGGCATGATCAGCCATCCCGTACTGATCCTGATTACTCTTTAATGCATTCTGGATTTCACAAGCTGGTATTGCATTTGTGGTCAAATCTAAGAGCTGTAGCTCTACCTGTGTAGTCTAAACTGTAGCAACTGCTTACTACATTTGTAGCAAGCAATTTGTTACATTCTAAAAGAAAAGAAGATGTGTTTGTTTCCTTTTTTAACTAATACAGTATCTGAGCATTGTAGCCCTCTGTGCAGGGTAATAAACTGTAGAAAGCAATCAGTATTATGCTATTAAAAAAAAAAAAAGATTTGTTTCTTTGTTTTTTTAACTATATTCTGAGTTTAGTAGAACTCTCTGCAGGGTATAAACTATAGCACCTTCAGCATGATATAGTTGCAGCAGTTCGCTACAGTTTAAAAGGAAAAAGAAGAAAAGATTTGTTTGTTTCTTTTATTTTATTTTATTGTTTTTCCTCAAGCAAAATCTGAGGAAGGAGGATCAGGTGCAGAATAGACGTTTTTTTTTTGTTCTCCCACTGAAGGGCATGTATCTGACCACCTGATTAGTGTGCCAGTACAAAGAGTGGACCTTTTTTTCTTTCTTGAACTTCAAACAAAGAATGGGGGAGGTGGGAGAGTAGCCCCAAGCACTACTAAAGTCAGTTATGCCTCCACTATCACCACTACATTGACTTGATTCAACTCAAGTGGACCTCCTTAGCCAATGGGAAACCTAAGTTGCAGCATGAACACCACCTCCGTACTGTAAGCATACATCCAGTTGCTAACCAAATACCTTGCCAATACACACAACTATATAATTGCTTATTATACTCTTTTTATATCTCCAACCCCTGCAGAGATTGAGAGGAACAGGGAAATGCATAGTAGCAGAAAAGAGTGCCTAAAAGTGCACTGAAGTAACTATGCCTGCTGTAGAGAAAGATGCATACAGTTACACAGTAACAGTAGTAGCCATTAAAAATAACTCAGTATAACTTTTATACAGAAGTACTGCAAATGACAATACTGCCATACCTTAATGGAACTCATAGAATGGAATTCATAGAAATATGCAATGTTAGAATTGTGCTTATTCATGCCATCCCTAGTATAGATAGAAAAATAGCTCAGCATTGTAAGTGTATATGCAGAGAGATTCTTAGTGTGGCTGTGGGTTCAACCCCCCCCCCCCACCCGCAGAAAGAAAAAATGTTGTCATGTCAGGATAATCTTTATATGTTTGTTCCCAGTAATATCAATGCACCAATATAAGTTCCATATTTGTCATATAGTTAATAGTTGGTTGGGCACATCACAATATATTATACATGTATCTCTCCACTGTTTATCACCTGTCCTTGTAATTTATAACTGCGTGCTCATCATGTTTCTCCTGTATAGGTACATCTGTATGAACTTCTGTATTACTGTCAAAACTGAAATAGCATTACTGGCCACAAGTAGTGAAGTTTTGCCTAATAAATATCTGCTGCAGTTAGTATGCACTTATGTCTTATGTCTTATTTGCATTATGCAATGCAAATAGTTAATAATCTTTTCTTTTTTTACAATTATTTTGTATTGTGATTGTTATTTAATATTTGTATATTGTCACTTTATCTTTACTTATGTTTGCTGGGGCTTTTCCCCTCGGGTCTCCATTAAAAATGAAATTGTTTGCTAGGTCAGTTTGACTAACCCGGTTAACATATGTGAAATAAATAATAAATAAATAAATGTCAGACTGCAAGTGAAGATGGCTTTTGGCTTATTCTCCCAAATATAATACTCACATATATGTCATCAACCAGTCTGTTTATGTGTTACAATTAAGACGTTATTTTTTCATTGTGCAAACATCAATATAAAAAAGTTAGGAATGCAATTTCATTTTTTTAATTATTTCTCTTCTAACCTCTTTGCTGCTATCTTTTCTCTTTCATACGTATTGTTTTGCTCCTATTCTGTTAGTGTTATACAAAGCAGTATAGTGACCTGCAACAGACACAATTGTATGGTCTGTTATCCCCCACAGGTAGCAGTAGTAGAACCACCAGCATCAGAGGCAGCCTGTACACCTGGGTCCCATTCTGCCACAGTTGCCTTCATACATCATGCCTTACCTGCATCAGGTAGCCCTTCAGTGTAGAATAGTATGCTAACACTGGCTGGTAGCAGTCTAAGTGGAGGTGACAATTTTGTCACTCATCAAGTGGTGGCAGAGCTTGTGGAGGAGATAATAGAGACAAGCTTGAATCCTCACATCAACCATATTCAGTTAATTCTTTAGATACTTACTGGGCCCCATACTCATCCAGAATTGTCTGCAGCTTCTGAGCTAGGACTCAGTGATGATGGCTCACAGGGTGATGAGCAATCTCCCAGTGTGTCTAATCTGGAAGAGACTGCACCTGTGAACACCCAAGCCTTTCCCTAAACCTGGTGCTCCTCTACCTTTTGTATCTGTCCACCTCTCTGTATTTTACATTTCTGTGTTTACCATATCCTTCCAATTGTTTGAAATCTCCTAGAGCATTGTATTCCCCCTGCCTCATTGTGTTATCGCTCACCATGTCTGTCATGTCTACTTTTACCTGTAACCTACCCTTCCCTCTTACCCACCCCTTACTTATCTGACTACATTCCTCAACTTTCCTTTCTCTTCAAAAAAATAAAATGTTACCTGTCCCCAAAAGATATATATATATATATATATATATATATATATATATATATATTTATATAAAGAGAGACAGAGAGCAAGATATATATATATATAGAGAGAGAGATACATAGAGAGATATACATATAGACTCCCATCCATACCTCTCAACTTCCCAGATATTTGACTAATGTTCATGATTGTCTACAATTGTTCATCATAAAATGTGTACTTTTCTGGAAAATATTTGAGGATTTAACTCATTAAATTATTTCAAGTTAGTTTTAATTCAAAATCATTATTGAGCTAAGACATTGAGTGTATGCTCCTACTCCATCCAACTCTTTCCTGCTCAGTCCTTATTGACAAAACCTTGTCTGCTAACATTTGTTTGCTTCTCTTTTCTTCTCTGTCCTACAATCCCATTTTCATCCCTTCATCTGGTTAAGAAAAGACGAGCAGACCACACACATGCTCAAAAAGAGCTATATTAATCAAAATAAAAATTGTTTTGTGGTCATACATTGTGCTACAGTTCTCAGTGAGCAACACTGATTGCCAGACATAAACATAGAGAAATGGCAATTCCCTTAATATGGCAAAATGAAGAAACATCTTTACATAGGCAAATTATATTGCCATCATTCTTACAAATGAGATGAACAGATGTGCATCACCAAGCAATAATGAAATTTGGTAAAATTAGTACATTCCACTATAGCAGCGTATGTGACTTAATGTATTCATGATATGGTTAGTCTACTCACAGTGCGCTGGTTTCAGTGCTCTAATCCCCATATGGTGGAATGTTGTTTCACAATTTTATGTTTTCATCATACTTTTGTAGTCCATAACCCTGCAATTTTTTAAGTCTTTCCTCTGCCTGGTTATTGCTATGATTCAAGGAATATGTGTGGCACAGACATGGCTTCAAATTCATTCAGGTGTGTGTCTGCTTTCTTGGGGTTTATATTAGAACATCAAATGTTCTAAATATCGAATGCTCTAAAGAGCGAAAATGCAGGACCTCAAATTCATTATTGTGGGGGGCTGTGCCCCCCCCCAACACCCCCTGCAAAATATATATTCCAACTCTGAGATCACACTACAGTGAGGAAAGGGCAAATATTCCAATCTTCACTGTATTGAGGTCCTGCATTTTTGGTCTTTAGAAGGTTCGATATTTAGAACATTCGATGTTCTAATATAGACCTGTTTTCTTGATATCATATATTGTATTCCCTTGAACCATAGCTATATAAGATTCTCTGGCAATACTTTTGTTTGTGGAATATGAGTGACACAGCCATGGTTTCAAATCCATTCATGTGTATATATGTTTTCTTCCTATAAGTGTGTTCCAATCCACTGAACTGAAACATTCCTATTATCAAGTCTGTCTTCAAGTTTAGCACTTTCTATCAAACAAATGCAGAATTGTTGAGCTAAGAAGCTGAACTGAGCTGTCTGTTGATATGCAGCAACAAGCAATACTGACATAAAGTGAAGGTAACAGTATCACTGTAACAGCTTCCATGGCTCATTGTTGTCATGAAATAATGTGTATAATGTATGTTCAGTGGGTGGAAGTTTTAAGCCCCTTATGGCTATACCGTATTTACCAATGTTCATTTTTCAGTCTTCAACACTGATTTAACATTCCCTTAAAATTTATTTTTCTGACAACTTTACCATAATTTCTTCTCTGGCTTCATTTGGAAATGCACTTATTTAGAGAAAACCAGTTAGGCATGCAGTGATCTAAATTCATGGAGGTCTACTTCATGTCTGCCTGCAAAATAATCCTTATCGTGTATTTATCAATTAAAATGCAAGTATGAAATAAAGTAATCATAGTATTGTGTACATTGGCAATACACTACAAGGGTTTTCATCTCCTGATTGCAGGATGTTGTTGATCAGTGTTCATTTATTTATTTTACGGAACATTCCTTTGAAATTTGTGTTGTCTGATTACTTCACTGTACTGTGTTTTCTCTTGTTAATGCACTGTTCTAGAGAGATAGGCAGGAAGGAATTCAAAAGGATGGCAATCTATCCTGCATCACTCTGCAAAACAATCCATAACAATTATTTATTACTTACAATTCATAAACATAACACATATATGTAACAGTTTCAAAATGATGTGTATATTTTCAGTACTACTCTGAGTGGAGCATTTCATTCAACAGATGTGTGTATGTTGTTTTACGATGGGCACTTTCTACTTGTAAACACTGTTGTAATATTCACTTAAATTTGTTTTTAAGAAATCATTTTTATGACAAAGATGGGTTTATCTACATTGCATGTTAAAAGTGGTTTCAAATCAATAGCAATACTGTACTAAAATGATGGTGCAAAAAGTTACAGTAATGGTTAGACATATCCATCTTATATGGAAACCACAAATGCAGCTGAAGGAAGGAAGAGCTTAGGCGGAATCCAACTATTTTACCATTTTATATATCTTAAAAGCCATAGTGATTTAGTTTAAGGTATATTTTGCACTACAAGTCCACATACCATACATTTAAATCCATATAAATTTTCAGTTACACATTTGTCAAGGAGAGTTTATGTTGCATTAAAGTGAATAAGTTAATAGGAATTAAAGCAAATGGACTAAATGGGTGAGAATGTGAAGCAAACCAAGCTGGGTGAACATTATGGTAAATGTAATTAAGCCAGAAATAATTAACATTTGCTTAGATGCACAACATATAATATATTTGGCCATATTGCCAGCAGTTTGATTCTACTCAGGGCTTCTCTCAGATGTAACCTGATTGAGAAATAAGTTATATTCACTCAGCTCAGTTTTGGATGGTATAGTTTTCTGAGAACTTATTTTAAAAAATAAAATTATTGGGAAGCTATGTCTTCTAAATCTGGAATACAATATTGTAAACATATTTGTAATTTCCAGTTGTATATTTATTTATTTATTTATTTTACATTTGTTGATCGGGATCATCCGATTGAAGCGAATAGCCATTTTTCAGCTTAGACCCAGGCAGAAAACCTCCAAAACACATTAACATAAAAGTTTACATAAGCAATAAATAGAAAGATTTAAAAAAATTTACAGTAATGGTTTAAAAGGAAACAATATATTTTGACAATAGAGCAAAAAGACTACAATTCATAGTATCAGTTGCAGTTACTGTACATCATGATTAAGGGAGAGAGATGACAGATGCATGATTTGAATAGTAGTCTAAGCAGGTTACTGTTCATGGTTAAAAACACCAATCACTAGAGAGGTAAAGAAAGCTAGGAAGAGCTAAGAGGTAAGAAATAGAAGAAGAGGTCAAAGAAACAAACAAAAATAGTGGGCAGGTAGAGTACTGTCTTTGGGGTAGTAAGGAAGATTATTAAGGGTGAGTACAGTGGCAGGACCAGTGACATTTTAAGTATTCTTTAGTGGTTGCTTTAAATTGTTTGTTGTTTGAGGGGACCTTATTTCTAATGGGAGCTGTTCCAAGAAATGGTAGGATGGTAGCTATAGAGGCTGCATCCCATTTTGGTCTTGGGTTTAGAGATCTGTAAAAGGTCTTGGTCAGAGCTAAGTAGTGATCTAGTGGGAGAATATTGAGAGATAACAGGAGACAAGCTGGAACAGTAGGAAGGCTGGTATAAAATGGAGTGAATAATCTGTAGCCGAGAGAGGAAAAACTGGTGAGGTAATTCTATCCAGTTTAGATGTTTTAGTGAAAGACCGTGATGAGATTTGTACATCTGGTGTGCTGCGAATCTGACTACCTTGTTGTAGGTTGATTCTAATTTATTTAGGAGAGAGAAGTTGAGATTTGTGAGGATCTGAGAGCTATACAATAGACTTGGTAGGAGGTAAGCATGGGAGAGGGTTACTTTGCTTTGTTAGTGAGAACCATTTTGTTTCTGTATAGGAGACCCAGTTTTTGATGGGTCTTCTGGATACAATTGTTAACATGTAAGTCAAACTTAAGTTGATCATCTATAATGACACCTAAGAGTTTTGTGCTTGATTCCAATTCGATAGGAGTGTTATTGACAGACAGTATGCAGAAAGTGGATTTAAGGTAGTTAACATTTTTTGGTAGCAAGAGTAAGAGTTTTGTTTTCTTGAATTCAGAATAAGCAGGTTATTATACAGCCAGGTGTCGACTGAGTTAAAGGATACCTGAGTGGTAGAAATGAGTATAGAGTGAGTGTCAGCAATGGCGATAACTGTAGATCATCTGCATGTTGTACAAGGGATGACTGAGGGCAGGAAGTATCGAGTAGATTAGTAAAGATATTGAAAAGCAGTGGGCCAAGAATAGGTCCTTGGGGGACACCCATTTTAACTGTGAGATGAGGGGAGAGAGCAGAGTGCCATTTCACTAATTACAGTCTATCATGAGATAACTTGGAAACCAGGCAACAATATTAGTGGAGAAGTGAAGGTTATTCAGTTTGGTCAGTCGAAGTGAGTGAGACACAGTGTCGAAAGGTCTAAGAATAAGCAAGAGCCATGTTTGTTGTTATCTCTGGCCAGAGAAATAGTGTTAAGGAAGGACATGAGGGCAGTAGTCGTGCTATGCTTAGGGCAAAAGACATGTTGTGTGGTCATAAGCAAGTTTTCCTCTAGGAGGTGTTGCATGACTTGCTTATGTTTGCATTTTTTTAATACTTTTGAGAGTGATGAGAGGATAGCAATGATACTTAAGTTAGTGATTTCAGTGGAGTTACCTCCTTTAAGTATAGGTGGAGTGTAGAATTCTTTCCAGATAGAAGGGGCTTTTGAGTCAGAGATAGAGCAACTTATCAAGATAGATACTGGAAGTGTGTCAGCTACTAACTAAAGGAAATAGGGAGAAATATTGTCAGCTGATCTGGAACAAGGTTTTAGCTTGGAGAGTAGAGATTTAATGTAGCTAGTAGGAAGAGATCTAAGGGAAAAAGTATTAGAAGAGTTTAAAGTAGGATAGAGTTCAGAGGAGTTAGTAGTCGAGTCGGTTCCAGAGTTGGTAGTGATAGTGGAAGAGGGGTTACAGTAAATCATCTTAGATATGGATTCAATAAAATTGGTGTTAAAGATGGTGGCAGTTTCTTCAGGTGTCTTCTTAGGGCATAGACTGGGAGAAGAAGGGTTACCAGGATGTAATATTTTATAAATTGAGTTCCAAAATTTTTGGGGTTTTGACCTTTATGCTGTTGGAGGGTTAAAGCAGAAATCTTTTTTATCTTTAATAATGTATATTTTTTTGTCAGATTTCTGAGTTCTTTATATTTCTGCAAATCAGTGGGGAGCTTAGTTTTTACCATTGTTTTCCACATCCTGTCTCCAGATTTCATTAAGGTGCGAGTAGCATTAGTTAGCCTTGGGGATCTGTTTGATTTTATATGGACTCTGTGGAGAGGAGTGAGGCTGTTATGAATGTTAAGGGAGGTAGAGTTGAAAGAGTGGACTGCTTCTTTGAGGCATAGTTGGGTTAGATAAGTCCAGTTAATTCTAGAGAGAAGGGCTTTAAAAGTCCCTGGGCAGACATTAGTTAGCTTGTGACAGGTTATACATCTGTGCTTCCTAGTGAAGTGGGGAGTGAATCTAAGAACTTTTATAGGGGAGTGGTCACTTAGGGAGTTGGATAGGGTTTCGGGGTTATGATACTTAAGGATCAGAGACTCGTCTCCAGTCTGTAAGAGTGCTAGGGTTGCATGACTTTTTGGTATTGGTTGGTTCAGAGATGAGTTGTGCAAACCCATGCAAGTTAATGCATGAGGTAGAGTTAGGAGAGCAGAGAGTTAGCTAGTTAATATTTACATCCCTGAGGAGAATGGTTTCATTTGGAATGTGTCGTCAGAGGTATGAGAGAATATTTTCCAACATGGGAATGTTGTTCCATGGAGGAATGTAGATGGCTACTACAATGATAATAATATAGTTATTGAGTTTAAAGTTAGCTATCAGAATTTCAGCAGGTGGAAAGGATGGGATAGGTTTGTTAAGACATGTAAGAGTAAGGTGGTTGCAGAAGACTATGGCAACTCTACCCCATTTTTTTTCTTTTTGCGATCTAATCAAAGGATATTATAACCAGGAGGGAGAATATTTCTGTCAGGGTTTTGAGGTTTCAGCCAAGTTTCTGTTAGGATGTCTGGGCTATGATTGGCAATCCAGGCATGTAATTAACTGACTTAGTTTAGTGCACTTCTAATATTCATGGAGTAAAATGAGATATGTTTTTTTAGGGTCCCCTGGGTTAGGAGAAGTAGCATTATTGGTACGGGAGGGGCATGGGTTTGGTTGAATGTCACCTGATAGCAGTTGGGCATCTGGCAGAAAGTTCATAGTTCATAGGTTAGTACTAAGCTAACTGACCTTGCAAGCCATTTTAAGCCTACTCAATTATCCCTTGTGAGACTCAAACACTGCACTTTGTGTTTGTAAGGCAAACACCTTAACCATTAGGCCACCCTCCCAAGTTAAATTTGTATACATAACCACAGTTTAAGCAAAGCTAACATACACTACATTTGTCCATTGAAAAAAAAATATTTGCCTTTATCATATTATTATTCTTTTGCTTATCTTCCATGAATAATGTTTATTGACTCACCCTTTAATTACACCGAATACATCAGAGTATAATGTAAAAATGTTGAAATCCCACTCACAGGCTTAACAAACAGAATATCTGAACATTTTCATTACTTTAAAAGGAAAAATTCTAACAATGTTTGACACAAGCATACCCTCAGCTGTACTTATTTTAGGAAATATATATTCTATGTTTTTGGAAGCATGGGATATGATACTAATGAAAAAAATATTCTTAGTTTTATTGTATCTGAAAGTTCAAATGGCTTGTATCTTTAAAGTCTATGTTCTGCTTACCCTTTTAGTGACATTCTGGAGCATGTTTGCTTTACATTAACTTCATTTCCACTTTTATGTCTTGTGTTGATGATTCTTTTTCAAAATAAATAAATAAGTAGATGAATAATAAAAAATATGTTTATATCATGCTGACTGAATTCTTTTTATGCCACTATTTGTTTAATTTTCCTCTATAACCACATTCCTAGAATAATGATTGTAAGGTATCGGGCAAGTATTTATATACATCTTCAAAGCATCATAAGCAAGGCAAACAAATTACTTCTTTAAAAAACTACTTCTTTGATTGTGGAATCACTTCTATATCTTTACATATGTTTATTTTTAATGTATGAGGTCCCACCAGCAAGTAGAAGTAGGAAACTCCTACTGATGTATTCATCATGGAAATGTAGTATATTTTATATTGTGTTATGTAGTGAAGCATTCTGGGGTTAGTTTTTTCTGATGTCACAAAAGATGTTTTCATCTCCAAGAAAAAAAATCAGGGTGGCATCTTTATCAACAATATAAAATGCAAAAGCAACACATACTTTTTTACATCAAGAATGTTACAATTTGGTATTGACTATGTTATGGAGGATATCCCCAACTACAAGAGATTATTACTTATATTTTCTTCAGAGAGTGATTCAGTTAATATCTAGGATTTTCTGAAAGCCAGGCTACTAAAACATCAGCTAGTGGTTTTTAGTGACATTGGGGGGGAATTCAATAAAGCCTACACAGAGTGATTTTTCATGTAGGCACAGTGGCACAGAGCTTACATGGAAGTAAGCAGATCTGCGATCCAGTAAACACAGCAGAGAGGAGTGCACGAGCGTGTCAACATGGAAGTGTCTGTGGCATGCAAATCACCTCATAAGAATGTGACTTGCATGCAAATAAGGGTGCTGGAGCAATCCAGCAATCGGATAGGCAGTCCTGCAGACCCAGTGTTGGTGTCCAATGTGTATGTGGAAAATTCTCTGTACAAGAAAATAAAAATTGAACAGGGGCTGTAAAAGCCCATGTACAGATCAGGAATTGCATAGTAGGCACAGATATGTGCAAAACTATGCCCTGTGGGTCCAAAATGTAACAGGAAATAATTTAAAATAATTATTTTTTTAATACCCATATTATGTTTGTGTAGTGCTCAGCAGCATGCAAACATGCCGTTATGAAAAAAACTAAAACGTTAAAAAATGAAAAATAAGATATATATGACAATAGTGCATTATAGGGCCTTGCATGCAGCATGTACAATGGTAGATATCTGTGGTTGCTAAGGAGGCAGGCCATGGAATAGTGTAGTAACCATGTTGTGTGCATGAATCTGTATGCAAATGAGCTGGGGTAGCTGAATAGGAAAAATGGGTTACCGTGCCCGCAGATAAAATCCCTGTAGCTCCAGAACCATGTTGGTGTCCACAGGAGAGGTAGTTGACATCAAAAGGGGGTGTGTCACCATATGTGTAAGCACATTGGAGCTCAGCAGTGCCCATTTGTGTGGCACGCCCCTCTGCTAATCAGGGAGCGGGGTGTCCAGTGGTGTAAGTTTTGTTTAGGTTCAAGGTGTGCGTTTTAGTTTGTTTGAACATGTTTGCATGGTATGCCGCTCTGCTGAGCATGCCCGTCCATGGGGTTGTGTCTACTAAATGCTGAGCATTGTTTATACCAGTGGAGTGGGTTTGTGTGTCTCATCGCAGTGTTTAGCAGGGAAGGCAGTTAAGAAAAAAAATCGAAATTGCCAGTGAAAGTCAATCATGTATAAATAACTGATAACCCCTGTCCCTCTGACACTGTGACATTCAGACCCCTCAATGATGTACCTGGCAGGTGGAATACATCATAGTTAGCCAGTCCTACAGGCTGCATCTGCAGCAGAGCACTATAAAATATGCATACACCCTGCAATCTGATTTGTCCCTCATATCTGCACCAGTGGAGTACAGTCCTTGGGAATTTTAACTGAGAGAAAGCTAGGGTTTGATGCCGCCCAGCTACATCTGTATGTGATAGATGCTGAGGTCACTGCTGATGCTACTGCTGACAATAGGCCTGTACTTGGAAGAAGAAGAGTGTTCAGGTCCAGGGTAACCTTTCAGGAGCTACATGAGCTGGAGATTGTAGAGTGCTACAGGGTGGACAGGGACATACTACAAGAACACACTGAGCTCTGCCATCTTCAACTCAGGCCTAGATCCAATAGAGGGGAACCCATCCCAGTGGGAAAAAAATGTATGTGTAGCCCTTAGAACACTAGCTACAGATACTTTTCAAAGACTAGCTGGGGACATGATGCGGCTCTCACAGGCATCAGCATCCAGGGTACTCCACCAGTTCCTGACTGCCATGCATCAGCATCCAGGGTACTCCACCAGTTCCTGGCTGCCATGCAAACACATGCCAGTGAGCATATATATTTACCACATACTCCTGAGGAGAGGGCCAGCTGTATGCATCTCTTCTACCATGCAGCACACTACCCTGAGGTATTGGGTGCCATAGACTGCACTCATGTACACATCAAAGCTCGATGAGGAAGGTAGAGTCTACATAAACCACAAGGGTATCACTTCATCAATTGCCAGGTTGTGTGCAATGCCCAGTGCATTATCATAAATGTATGTGCTGGTAGCCCTAGCAGTTATCACAACTCCCATATCTGGCATGCACTACAGCTGTACCAAATGTTTGCCAGGGGGAACATCCCATATGGCCATCTGCTGGGGGATGCTGTCTAAGCACTGGAACCATGGATGATGAGACCCACCAGAAATGCACACATACCTAACGAGGAATGCCATAATGAGGCACACGCACAAACTAGCAACATCATAGAGCATGTGTTTGTGCTGCTCAAGTCACAGTTCTGGTGCATTGATATATCTGTTGGAGCTCTGCAGTACTCTCCAGCTACATGTGCAGAGAAATTCACAGTATGGGCCATGCTACACAATATGATCCTGCAGAAACAGCTGCGGCAGAAATATCACAGGGAAGGGACACATAGCCCCACCATCAGTGCCAAGGTCATCACAGCAACACCCACAGGGGGACTTGGAGGAGGAACCCCTTAAGGCTGTCCCTGTAGGCAGATATAGGCATGGCCAGTATTCCCTGGCCTCGGCAAAATTGGCAACACATAGCACATGCACTGGCGATCTAGGGTCCTAGGGACTGACACCTCACTCTGACTCACATACTTACTAGAAAGGGGTCTATATTATGAGATCGAAAAACCCTTTACACAAATACCTAAACATCGACCCCTATACTGTGAACCGCGAAAATCCCGAATGCACTAAACCACAAAAAATAAAATATCGAACTATCATAGTCGGCCAACTACACCACCCGCTACATAGTACCTACCCAAACAAAATAAATAAACCACATACATACACTAACCAAACCCTACTTCTAACCTAAAGTAAAGCACCAAAACCCTACTTCTAACCCTACACTAAACCCCATATACACAACTAACTATGCATTATCCTTAACCCCTCCCTAACTCTAAGGTCCATAACTACCGCACACTTCCCCTGCAGACATAAACCCAAACAAAATAAATAATACACATACATACACTTAAAAAACCTTACATCTAATGCTACACTAAATCTTACATACATTACCTATCTATGCACTTACCTTAACCCAGATCCTAACCCTAAAGTCCTATCTATCACACACTTACCTTACAGAGCTATACTGCAGACAGGCCAACCAAAACAAATTGACATTACGGAATTTGCGGCTGTCCCAAACAACCTAGGTACATGTTCTATTTCCCACAATATGCAGGGGTCAAAGTGTATGCTTGTCTGCTGTTGATAGTGTGAGGAATTAAACCACCCTGTCTGGTGACTGGTGTGGCTCAGTGGGCTAAGTACATTAACATGGTTGATGGTGCTCATGGTTTGAAGCTGGCTACAACTTTTGTATGTGAGGTATTCCTATGGTAGGAGTCCCACAGTCTGTCAATATGCCACAATCTGTTACTGGAAGAAAGCTGGACAAAGCCAGAGACAATGGAGGTATACAGGGCCAAACCTACAGACATTATACATGCTCTGAGGAACTTAGAATGTGGCTAGTATAACAGCAGATTGTAACAAGTCAGCGTAGCAGCCAGATGTAAAGGCCATCACTTAACTGTATCAGTATCTACAACAATTCAATGGGCTACAATTAGTAGTATATAATGAGAAAAACACAACTGTATGAGGAGCAGAGCAGACATATGAGGCAGAATACTGGACATCCTGCAAAATATGTACAGTCAGAGGTGTGAAGACTGTAACCCTGTGTGTGGTGGTACATACTGTACCCCAGTCACAGCATACCTACAACCACTTAGAGCAGAAATCTGGACAAAGCCATGAACAGTAGTGGGACAAAGGCCCAAATAGAAGGAGAAGGATTAACTAGTGTCCAGA
Organism: Protopterus annectens; assembly: GCF_019279795.1. Classification (NCBI taxonomy): domain Eukaryota; kingdom Metazoa; phylum Chordata; order Ceratodontiformes; family Protopteridae; genus Protopterus; species Protopterus annectens. Next base: position 833,359,896 of record NC_056735.1, read on the forward strand.
CAAATGAAATTGCAGAGAATAACAGGTCATGCAGTAGCATAGGTTTCCTGGTGTGTATGGAGTCAGTAACTCAAATGTCTGTCAACATTTCCTAATGTCAATCTGTAATGATTTACGACTGATGTACCAGAAAATCGTAATGCTATGTTAAACATACCATTCATATGAAACAAAACTCTGTACAGTCTATTACAATCTGTACAGTCACTCTGTATGAGTCATATATTACGTTCAGCACACAGCCGAGGAATCCCTTGGACAAAATATCAGTGAGGTGCTAGACTGTTGGATCAGGTGCAGTAGCCAATTGGCTGCAGCTCACAAAAACCCAGACTGCAGTACTGGTATGTCTGGCATGGAGTCACCTTGTAAGTACCAGTAGTCACACTGGACATGCTCCTACACTTAGCTAACTTGAGTCCATGTCTGATGCCTCATCTGCTAAAGAACTGATATGTGAAAATATGTCTGTGCATACAGACAGCTATGTATACGTATCTGTCTCTCCCTATACCCCTCACACATGATCACCCTATCTATCAGTATGTTGCACATATATATATATATAGCTACATAAATGTGTAGAGTGATGTATACCCTCCATATATGTCTATATAACACAATTACATAATGCACACACACAGAGCTACACCTAAGTTGAAATCCCTGTTTTATATATATATATATATATATATATATATATATATATATATATATATATATGTGTGTGTGTGTGTGTGTGTGTGTGTCTGTGTGTGTGTGTGTGTGTGTGCATGTGTGTGTGTGTATGCACAAATGTCCACATGTACACGCAGAATGCTGGGGTTATCCAATCCTACACACACACAAGTGTTGTCTGATGGTAAAACACCAAGGCCGCATAAAGACATAATCCACTGAACCACAGAAACCTGTGCCTGTGGAATGTTACCCTGTAGACAGACAATGGTAAGCAGGTGGTGTGATGTGCAATGGCTTCAACGCAGGACTTGGACAGGCCATATTGTCACTAGTGAATTGTCCACCTAGCAAACTATAACTGGCCAGAAATGGTGATTCTGGTAACTGTACACACATAGCAGGAGTATTAATAGGTACCCCACTGCTACAACACTAGATACAATAACAGCATAAAGCAGGCTCATTCTGCAGGCCACACAGGCTGTGTATGACAAGGCCATGTTACTTAGCCCACAAGTACTGTGGCTGCAGCCACATGTTCACCAGATGCAACTGTTGATGGGTGCAATTAGTTCTGTGAACTGTTGTGTGTAATAGTAGGTAGGTAGGGGTTCTAATCTCACATCAGCCACCTTGTATGTGTCTGTAGATATTTCCCTTACAGCAGTACAGACATGCTCATCTGGCCTATGTCTGTGCAATGGTCAATCATTTTATGGCCATGTGATTAGCGTCCTCCTCAACATTGGCCTACCTGTCAACATCTGCTGATGTCATCCACCTTAACAGCATTGTTCGACAGTCTTAAAACAGATCAGCTCTGTGGTGCATGGGATAAGCACTTAGTGCTATAATGTATACTAATAGATAGGGGTTCTAATCTCAATAAGGGCAAGTGTGTGTGTGTGTGTGTGTGTGTGTGTGTGTGTGTGTGTGTGTGTGTGTGTGTGTGTGTGTGTGTAAATGTATCCCCTTGTAACAGTGTGCCTGTCTCACCTAGCTTTTTGCAGTGGTTATACATTGTAAGGCTCTGTGCCTACCTACCAGCCTCCCCATTGGCTTCCTTTACAAGGCCTGCTGATATCATCCACCTTAACAGCACCGGCTCACAATCTCAAAACAGATAAGCTCCATGGTGCATGTGATAAGTACTTAGTGCTACAGTGTATACTAATAGATAGGTAGGGGTCCTAATATCAATAAGGGTAACTCTGTGTGTGTGTGTGTGTGTGTGTGTGTGTGTGTGTGTGTGTGTGTGTGTGTGTGTGTGTGTGTGTGTGTGTGTGTGTGTGTGTGTCTTTGTGTGTGTGTGTAAATATATTCCCTTGCAGCAGTGTACCTGTCTTGCCTACCTCTGTGTAATAGTTATACATTTTAAGACCCTGTACCTATCTGCCAGCCTCTCCTTTGGCCTCCTTTATAAGGCCTGCTTATGTCATCCACCTTAACAGCACTGGCTTACAATCTCAAAACAGATAAGCTCCATGGGGCATGCAATAAGTACTTATTGCCATAGTGTATACTTAATTGATAAGTAGGGGATTTAATGTCACTAAACACAACTGTGTGTGTGTGTGTTTGAGTGCAGAAATATATTCCCATGCAGCAGTACACATATGTCATGCATTTTACTGCCCTGTGACTAGCTGCTGGCCCTAAATAGCCCGCATCTAGCTAGGCATAAATGCTATCCACCACCACCTACATGTGTATGTAAAGAACACCCAGGTGACACATATCAAAGATAGCAGACCTTGTCACAAGGTATGCATGCAAGATTACACGGTCAACCCCCATTGCCCTGACACACTGTTCTACACATATGCACCTAGGTAAACATGTACGTATACAACCGTACTTTGCTGATGTCATATGTGCTGCCATGCCATCCTGAGCCACTGTATTGCCACCAAGTCTCCAGAGCTTAGCCACTCAAACCCCTGAAACAGAAACATATAAATTCTGAGAGACACCTGTCATTCTGCAACACTACTGCCAGTCTAACATCATGCAACAAAGGTACACAAGCTCTGATGTGTACTCGTGATATATACCAGCATACAACACCTGTCATGGCATAACACAGAACTACATGTAATGTAATATAGTCACCCTGTGCATCAGACACACATTTGCATATCCCTGTATCGATGGTATGGATGGCAGGGATGTGGCACTGCTATCATCACATGCAGAGGGTGTGGCGTGTGTGTGCCAGAGGCCTACGCTATGCCAAATAGTTGACAATTTGTGTGTGAGTCTGTAAGGGGGCTGGTCAGCTGGGCCATGGAGAGGTGCTCTGTGTGTGTGTGTGTGTGTGTGTGTGTGTGTGTGTGTGTGTGTGTGTGTGTGTGTGTGTGTGTGTGTGTGTGTGTTGGTGACCTGCATGTGACAGTGATGTTTGAGTGTGTGCATGTACACAGTTGAGCCAGGTGCTAGCACTATATGTGGGCATGTTGGACAGCTGTAGACCATACATGGCAGAGTGGACTGTTCACTGGCTCTGACCACAAACACAGGAACTGGCTCTGTCAGCAGTGGCACTGGCACCGCCATGCCCAGAGTCAGATGCAGTGCTAGTAGCTGACAGTAACTGGTGTCTGTTGGGCCCATGTCCCTCATGGGACCACCCAGAACCACATGTCTATGGCCTGACATGTTGTGGTGTGGACAGCACACTCCCTTCTGTAGTGCTGGAGGTACTGCCACTATGGGAGTGTGAGTGTGTATGGCCACGTGGACTCTCAGCAAATGGTGTTGCTGATCTACATCCATGTGTCCAATGCTCTACTCCTACCAGATATTCCATCACAGACAATGTGCGGTCAAGGACTGACAATGTCTCACCCTACCATCTGTCCACTACATCACTGAAATGATCCATGGTGTCACCAGTGTGGTAGAAGGAGACACGTATGTCAGACTATGCTGCATCCATGATACTGAGCATCAGTCTGGTGTTGCATTCAGAACATGCATGTGCCTCCATGATGGATTGAAACATGTATCGAGTGACCAGTGATGACACCTGTGAAAGGTGGTGGATGGGTAGCAATCCTCCTTCAGGCACCCATGTCAGTCTGCCTGTGTGGGATCTCACCAGCTCTCTGGCTATGGCTAGTGTCTACACTCACTGATTCCATAGCTGCCACACTCTCCTGTTTGATGACACCACACTCTGACTTTCTGATATCTGTGGCCACAGTCCCTGTGTGCCATGACACTGTGTTGTATGTCTCCACACCCATCAATGCCATCCACTGTGGTGTGTCCCCTATGGGCAAAGTCCGACTACTATGTCATATAGCCACTGTCAAAAAATAAGTGTGTGTTATTACAAGTATATGGGGACAGTCCAGCAACATCAATGTGCCACAATGACAGGCAGCAATGCAAACCTGCTGTACGATATCTTCCTTGTAGGCATCATACTTCTCCAGTGCACAGATGTTTGCAGAATGTGTACATGTGCCTGATATATATGGTCTTTTTGGCACAAACATGTAGATGTCTGGCAAATGGTTGGCGAATAATTGATGGTTGTTCTCAGGATATAGAGAATCTGGCTGTCATATGCCAGAACCCTCAGAAAACAGTTATGCTACAATAATATCTATTACTCTATTCATACTCTTACTTTGCATGATCAATATGTGCAATCTGTCAGTGAGGTTGGGCCTGAGTCCCCCCACTAATAATGACTATGACCTAAATTCCTGCTGTAGGGGGTTGCCAGGTATGTTAGCCATAGCTCTCAAGTGATGAGACACAAATGTCGACAAAACAGTGACCTGGCCAGTGCACATCAGGGACAGTCAGGGACACCCTTACACTGTCTGAACTATTCCTTTGTGACATTCATAGACTGAAATCATGTGATATGACAGCTGTGTCCACCCTTACTTACTGTCAATATGTCTAACACATAATCCAGTAGCATTCGTACAGGAGCCAACCATTGTAGGAGGGAGTGAGAGGGCCACAGCTGTAATTTAATTCACTGCAGGCACAGCTGAGAGGAATACCTGTAGCTGTTAGACATCAGACTATCACCAACATGTCATTCCCAGAGATGTACTACAGGCCTACTGTTGTAATCCCTATTCCCCATAACTGCATCCTCCCATCTGCATCCCATTTTATGGGGACTTGTATTACATACCTGGTAGTGTGATGTAATCCTTTGTTAACTAATTCTCAAGAAAAATGCTTGCTAAATCACAGTTTGTCTTGGTAAAGCAAGTTACAGATCTGTTTACCACAGGCACTTGCTTGCCTTTTTTAGGTAATGCTCATTAACATGTAATTGTCTGTGCACCAATCTGTGGCTTAGACTTGCTAATTGCATCCAGAACAGCTGGGGTTGCACTTTCATTAGCCAATGACATGGCACAACAGTGCAATATTTAAGACCTTCATGTAAGCCTTGGCCTCTTTCTTAGTCTTTCAGATGGACATTACTGAGGTGTGGAGACTACAGCATTGCAGAGGGTAGATACAAATACAGTCCGCTGCTGAGATTTATGAGCTATGTCCACAGTTCTGCATGCTATTTTTGGCCATTGTCAAATGACATTGTGATTATCTGACAGTTCAATGTTGTTAATCATTGTGGGTTGAGGTGGTAAGGGGGAAGTGACATGTGAGTGTCAGGCATCATACCCATCAGAATATGTATGTTGCTGTAGGTCTATCAGCTCATTATGTTTATAGGGGCAAATTGTGAAACATGTCCCTGTCACTCAACATTTGCCCCCCACCACTTTATGCATGAGTGTTGTCTGAATCCCTTATTCTAAGGGGTTGTGAGGTATCGTAGGTCTGTAGCAGGTAGCTTAACATACAGCTGCATATGTTGCAGGCTGCAGTTGCTGCTGCAGCCTAGGACACACAGGGGGTAGTGTGAAAACTTTGGAGGACAGCAAGCAGTATGTGTCACTGAGTGAGTGGTGGCAGCTCTGTTGTTACAGCAGAGCCAGGGTGAGGGTACCCCGTAACAGTCCAGTTGAGGCATGTGATTAAAATACATGTGTTATGTAACAGTGCCAATCAGAGAGTAGTAGGTGACATATAGGTAAGCTATAACAATATGTGCAGTGTATCCCTACCTACAGGTCTTTGACTCGCAAACATGGGTAGCAGTTAATTCAGTAGCAGCAACCTGTTTTGATTAAAATTGCATGACTCATTCATTATGTGCTGTATTCACAAGAATGTAATTGAAGTACAACACACTGGATTCGAACCCATGACTGTTGGTGGCAAAATGTACTGCATACAAGGCATTTAAGAGACTGAGCTACTGAGTCAGTGCTGCAGTAGGTGTAGTTGCAAGATATATGCTCATGCATACAGTCTGTGACACAGGATTTGCATTAGCATGTGTTTTCTAATGGGTATGACATGTGACACTCAAATGTCTGTCATGATTTTCTAACCTCAATCTTTAATGACTTGTCAGTACTTTGGCAGACAGATATGTTTTTGTGAAAACCATGCCAAAACCAGGGGGCATAACTGAGGACATTCTGCAACAGTGTGTACAGTTGACAGATATACCTGCTATCTCAGGGCTCACATACATCCATTATTATTTATTTGGCTGTTTACTGGTGTAGTGTCTGCATCACAGTCGGAAGGATACTTCCACTCCCATTTTTCCCATTATATGTCCTTGCAGTGTGTCAGTGGCAATCAGTATATGTTGCTGGAAACACCTGCTTTAGTTTAGAGCTGAGTGACCTTGTGGGCTAATGCACTGTGTTGTAGTTGACAGGGACCCGGGCTCGAGACATGGCAGTGGAGATTGTTTTGCAGATGTGCCTAACTCTGTGAGAAACACATAAGATGATTAAGGCACTTTTAAGCAGGTTTGCACAGGGCACTGCTTTGCTCTGCTTAAACCTGCTCTAAAAATAAAAAAACAAAAGAAGAAGGGGGTGATAGGAAAGTGCTGAACTGGAGGCAAACTGGGGTAAAAACATACTGAAAAGCAGGTAGGATTGTGCAGGAAGGGTGTAGGAAAGGAACATAGCTTTCCATGTCTTGTATAGCAACAGCTGTGCAGGTTTTGCAGAATTTAGAGTTCGGAGCCTCACACCTAAGACAGTGGGGTGAATGCAACATAAATGTGTTAATTAATTAATGTAATAATTACTTGTGCCCAGTGGACACATGCGTGAAATGGAGAGCTATTTGTGTGGCAATATTTTCTTGTTGGATAGGTGCCTTTTTTATGGAGAGAGTGGAATGTTGTGGAAGGAATATAGCTATGTGTGGGGAGGTATGTTGGGTAGGAGAGGCTGCATTTGCAGACAGACAAGACAGTACACAGTGATGGTGTGTGACACCTGAGGGGGTAAACCACGTGGACAGGGAGGTTGTTGTGGAATCAGAGTTCCATGTGCCTCCAGGTGGCAGCAGCATGACTGAGATCCCCACCCCATGGGCAGTCTACACTGCTACTTCCCTGCCCCAAATTTGGCTGTGCTGGAGGCTGGGTGCCAGGGCCCTCAAGCCCCATCAGGTTGTCCAGTCTGCCCTCAATACAGTGCAGGCATTGTTCATAACTGTGATGCACAATCCTATGCACCATGGGAAGTAGCTGTTCCTGAGTGACAACCAGCCCTCTGCCACTGCTCCCATGGTAGGAATGAGCCCGTCCCCTGAGGCAGTTCCACACAAAGGTGGTGCACAGGGCCAGCAGAGGGGACACCGCTTGTTTGGGTCCCAGATGAGCTGGTACCCAGTGCCATGGCTGGCTAAGGTAGGGCAGGCAGATCACCAGGAACCAGCTTACCCAGATTTGCTGTGGGTATGGAGGTAGAGCAATAAACATAGGAGCATTATAAACAAAACCATTGTTAGTAATAACAGCATGCCAGAATATTGTACATAACCCCATTACAGTTAAATGCATATTATGTGAAACACAACAATACATAACAAAGCAGTCAGTATATTAATAGCATGCCAGTAATAGTTACATCATAAGGCTAACAGAATAGGTAATTCAACAAGATATTTTAATATGCAACCATAGTAATACATAACATTAATAAAACACATGCCCAAAATATAGTTTTTGGAACAACATATGCTAATAGTAAACCATAACCAATATATAACAATAATAAATATGTGGAGATAAGTGGTGAGAAGAGAGAGAAATAAAGCTGATTAATACCATTAAGGGTTATATAGCTGATAACAGTAATGCTAACTACTCTACAGGTCTGTCCTTTTGTATGTGTAAATGTGCCCTATAGCTGCTATCTCTCAAGCTATCCACATGGGATCACTATGGGCCAAGCAGTAACACCTGCAGGTGCGTAACTACAAAGAACACTTGCACATTAAGTGGACCTATATAACTACCAAGGAGAACTGTGGGCTAATGTACTATTAATTTGATATTGACATATAATCACGTCAATGACACATCTGTGACACAGGGATTACACAACAGTAATTATATTCCATGACAGCATGACACTTGAAAAACATGCATGAGTACAGTACAGAGAGTACAGAACCATCATGTCTTGCTTGGCATCCATGAGGATTGTACCTAATAGCACTGACTGCAGGGAACATATGCATCATATACAGTAACTGACTGCATCAACCTTTACAAGACACTCTAGGAATACGACCAAACCTTGATTACACATTTTATTTCTTTTCTCTTATTATAGTTTGTTATTATTGAACCTGTTTTCTTTATTGCCTGAATAAGTAGCACATTTGTGAGAATGAATTTAACAGTCTGTGATATCTGAACACACAGTTAGTTACACATACTATGAGCTAGCTCACCCTTTTACCCGTGTATCTGTGGAGAGAATGATATCTGTTGTTACACATTTTATTACTTTTGTTTTATTATACTTTGTTATTATTGAACCTGTTCCCTTTAATGTTCGGATAAGTAGCACATTCATGAGAATGATTTTAACAGTCTGTGACATCTGAACAAACAATTATTTACACATACTATGGGATACCTCACCCTTTTACCAGTAGTCCCTGTAGAGAGAATATCTGTCATCATAACATATGTAATGCAGTAATAGATATTAGTACATGGAACTGGATTCGAACCCTGGTCTGTATCTAGCAAAATGTACTTCGTACACACCATTTAACAAACTGCACTATCGAGTCATTGGTGACAGCTGACTGACAGATGTTGTCCTAGAGTGAACCTGGAAATAAAATATGACCTGCTGCTAATATTACAGTGTTATAATACAGTGCAGTGCCAGTTGGACACAGCTGCATGACATGCAATCATGACAGTTTAACTAGGTAACCTATACATTACTAAATAAACTGCAGGTGTACACAATATATTGCTCCTGGGTTGAAATATCAGCTCTTGTTCCACAAATATTGTACAACAGTTCATTACAGATGATTTCATGCATTTAGTGGTATACTTTGATTTTTTTATTGACCAACAGTTAATGTAATGCAGGTTCTGCAATGCAGCTGTAATTCCACAGGTATTGTGATAGAAATTTTATTTAATGTATCTAATCAAGGTTAATACTTTACTCTTTCAAGCTTATTGCAATACATTTGGCAGAAGTCTCTTATTGCAGTCCAGGTCTATGACAACATTCATTGCAATACAATTAAAACTATTTTTATACCTAATGGCAGTTAATGCTTTACTCTTTCTTGCTTATATGAGTATAGATTGGAAGATACATCCACACTCACCACACTCACGGATCAACCTGGCCAGGCACCTGGCATGTGCCTCGACATTGTGAGTTCTCACCTCTAAAACTGTTGGGATAGAAGCACGCCATTATGTATAGCAGTTTAGCAGACATTCAAGATTAAATATTGGTGAAACACAGGTAAACACCTTACACACTTGTGGAACATTGCCCGCCTAGAATTCATGGATCGAGGTGTCCAAGAGAGTCTCCTTCCTTCTTTTTGGGTCATTGTGGTGGTGACTGCACTACTCACCTGTGCAGGGGATATCAGTTGCACAGGTGAGGTCCCTTACCAGTCAGTCCCAAGCCTCCACTTTGTACTCTGAGCACTGGTAACCAACCTAGATGAGACGGTCTTCATGGTTTTTCACTAGGAGTCCAACCATGACCCTGGACTCCTCAATGCTCCACCACTGTGACCAAAAGTGCATACCCTCTCCAACACCTGCCATAGTATCTTCACAGGTTGAACTCCAACAGATTCTGCAGTATTCCTGACTATTATGCTTAATATACCCTGTTTTCCAACATTTTAATGCCACTGGGCAATTTTTAAAAATGTGGAGCAGTGCTTAGCACTGGGCAAATCTGTTGAGCTCAGCTGAGCAGTGTTTAAACTGGCAATGCTTAGCAGTGCTTGGCACCACTTAGCAGTGCACAAACCAGCTAAGAAAAGGTGCGCAGTGCCAAACAGTGCTAAAACAGATCTTGTTTAAGTGGTGCTTGTCATGGCTTAACAGGGCTTAGCAGTGCTTAGCTCAGCGCAGCACATCAGGGTTTAAAAATATTTGGCATCATTTATATTCAGAAAATAAATGCTTAATAACCCCTGTGTGTACTGAAACCCTGCACCTACTGCACATAAGGCTGTCACTCTAACCATTTGGCTATGTGGATGTGTTAAATGCTGATATACTTTTACATTATACCTCCCAATTATGTTTAAGCACCAAAGAACACAGTGGCATGCCTCACAAACTTGTTTAGCTATGCTTAAACTTGACCTTTGCATTCATAATTAAATGTATCCAATTTCTATTATTCGATGTCTGGCACATGTCAATTGCTAGAGGCCGCACCGTGCCAACATGCAAAAAATATTTAGTGCATATGTATACAGTAATGTACTGCACTTTAACATTGCAGAGGGTGTGTTACTCATCTCCGGACACAGTTACACACTCCCTACACTGATTCAATAAAAGTGTTGCATGGCTCTCCCTCAGTAATGCACCTTCATTCATATGCATGAAGTGCTACTGAGGGGATACCATTTATACAGCCATGGTACTTTCCATGTAGGCTGTACACTATGCCTACATGCATTTTATTAAATCTGAGGGATGTTTTCCTCATGTTTTAAAACTTTCACTATGAATGGATTTGATGAGGTCAGCAGATATGTATGCAGTCACATGATGACAGATCAATACATGTAATAAATTTTGAGGAGGCCCATATCTCCTTCAAAGCGTGGGATATATAAACTTGGTATACACTAATTTTTATATATCATTTCATAAGTATGAAACGTTTGACTTATTTTCCTGTCCAACTGATCTAATACCTTTTGGGGCCTGCTAATCACACCAAAATAGTAAGTTAGAACAGAAGATCAAATTAGTTATAGCTTGGATTTTATTCTTAGTTGGCAAGGCTATTTTCAATATTAGTTTTAGTCTTCTGAAGTATCTAACGGAGTTTTGTTCACATTTATTTATGTTTTATTGCCAGTCCTTTATCAATTCTGAAATATTTATAAACTCACTCCTGCTCAGGTTCCTTTATATTACATTCTTGTCCCAGATTGAAATGTTCTTGGTACTGCAATGTTTCTGCTTTAAACATTACTTTTGTTCATTTATCAAAACCGAATGATGTTCTTACATCATCTGAAAAAGTCCTAACCACTTGCTGTTGTGCTTTCAACTGCTCATTTGATGAACTATACAGTTTTAAGTCATCCACAGAAAATAGAGAAATCTTTAAGCAAAGTTTTTTTCTGGGACCCAAATTGTAACCAAGACCCAATCCAAACAACTCAACAGGTTAAGGGCAAGACAAAACAACACCTGTGACAAAGAATCACCCTGGAAAATCCTCCTCTGAATTGTTATCCCTGGGGTAATAATTTGTCCTTTGTCATGGCTTAACTGCAAAGGGGTTTTCCACTGTTTCATGGTCACTTCAATAGAATTGATCAATGTAGGCTGCATCTTATACATCTATAACTACGCCTTTATTCGTGAATGTGGGATGCTGTCACATGCTTTTTTGTACTCTTTTCCATGCCATATTTAAATTCTTCCTCTTTTTACAATTCTCTGTTATGGTTTTAATTAGCAACAAATGATCCTTTGTTCCGTATGACTTTCTTTTGTTACCCTTATGTTCTATTGCCATGGTTAAGTTTTCTTCTAAATGACCATAAACTCTGCTGCATCAATTCCAGTTTATAGTTTTAATATTATTGGAAGGCAAATTATCAGTCTGTAGTTTTTAGGATGGCTTACAGTTTCACTCCTTAGGAGGATGATCATTTTTTCCTGCTGTTAGCCAGGCTGGTGTCTGTTCAGTATGTTCACAACAGTAATTCTTATTTAGTCTTAAATCTTTAAGTAAAGATGCTAATACAGTTAGTCAAAGTATAAGTATTCCATCAAGGCCTGGGGTTTTCCATTTAGGAGCTTTTCTTTATTTTGTTTCATTTCCTCTATCCATTAATTCATCCCATTTCATATCCTGTACATTTCAACTTCTTGCTGCTTTTTAATTGTTTTAAGTATTCAGCATCTGTGTTACATGACATAAATATTTTTCCAAAATTTGTGCTATTTCTTCTTTTTTGGTGTTTTTTCTATTCCTCTTGCCTTGTATTCCAGTTCTCTATAAAACTTTTTTGGTCACCAATGGAGTACTTATTTTGTACTTTTCTCCTGAATAAAATGAAACATGACCTGTCAGGCCCACTAGAATCTCTATTTAACTATAACCTCCAGATGGGCTTTTGATTAATGAATCATCATCTTCTTTCGGCTATTCCTGTTAGGGGTCACCACAGTGGATCATCTGTTTCCATTTCTTCCTGTCCTCTACATCATGCTCTTTCACACCAATAGCCTGCATGTCCTCTCTCACCACATCCATAAACCTTACCATAGGCCTTCCTCTTTTCCTCTTACCTGGCAGCTCCATCCTTAGCATCCTTTTCCCAATATACCCAGCATCCCTCCTCAGCACATGTCCAAACCAACGCAATCTCACCTCTCTTGCTTTGTCTCCAAACTGTCCAACCTGAGCTGACCCTCTAATATACTAATTCCTAATCCTGTCCATCCTAGTCACACCCAGTGCAAATCTTAACATCTTTAACTCTGCCACATCCAGCTCTGACTCCTGCCTTTTCGTCAATGCCACCGTCTCCAACCCATATAACATAGCTGGTCTCACCATCCTCTTGTAGACCTTCACTTTCACTCTTACTGGTACCCGTCTGTCACAAATCACTCCTGACACTCTTCTCCACCCATTCCACCCTGTCTTTACTCTCTACTTCACCTCTCTTCCACACTCACCATTACTATGAACTGTTGATCCCATGTACTTAAACTCATCCACCCTTACCAACTCTACTCCCCGCATCCTCACCATTCCTCTACCCTCCCTCACATTTACACACATATATTCTGTTTTAGCCATGCTGACCTTCATTCCTCTCCTCTCTAAAGCATATCTCCACCTCTCCAGGGTCTCCTCAACCTGGTCCCTACTCTCACTACATATCACAATGTCATCTGGAAACATCATAGTCCACAGGGCCTCCTGTCTGATCTCATCTGTCAACCTGTCCATCACCACAGCAAATAAGATCCTGTAACACTCTTACATACTTCTCTGCCACTCCTGACTACAAATTAATACCTCAACAAAAAGGAGGATCTTCCACAGACCAGAGAAACTACAGCCTCATAAGTCAGACTAGTGTTATATACAAGGTCATGGAAAGAATTATCATGAGTTTGATAAACAATGGCATAGGAAATCTACAGACACTGGACCTTACCCAGTTCAGTTTTGTTAAAGGCAGGTCATGCTTACTTCACCTGATGGACTTCTTTGAGAAGGTCACTAAAGCTATAGATGAGTGCAAAATAGTGCACTTTGGGCAGCTTGACCTAGCCGAGGTGTTTGACACAATACCTCACAAGGAAATTGTACATAAAATTACAAATTTAGGCATAGACCTATAAGTCATCTAATTCATAGTTTGATAGACATTAATGGGCTAATGACCACTAGGGCCTTTTTAATCCTAGCTATGCATCCCAAATCTCTGACAAGTTTTGTTACTTTTGATAAATGCAAGCAGGTGCTTGGTAGATGAAACATTTATAAGCAGGAGCCTGTGAGATGAACTATTTACAGGCTGTGTGTGTTCATTAGAGATATAGGTGCCAAACCAGGGATGAATTTTCTATTCCCCATTGAATTGTCCAAGTTACACTTGAATTGGGTTAGGGAGAAACTTTGCTTCACATAGATGCTGAGCCTGTTCCAGATAAGGGGTCGTCTCTGGGATTTAGTTTTAAATCTTCAGAAAAGGGTAGTTCTGATTCTGTTTGTTTTGCAGATATGGATGATGTCCATCAGAATGTGGTCTGACAATGCCTTGTATGCCAGGTATACACCTCCCCTCACCAGCCTATAGGAGACAGAATAATGGCATAGGTCCTTGAGATGGTCTGCATATGACATGTAACTTACACCCTGTATTCTTTTGGTGAGGAACCTCTGTGGATGTTCCAATTGTTGGATATGCCTGGTTAGGTACATACCAAAGGGGGCATTGTCCTCAATGATAGGTCTAATGAATGCTAAATACAGTGGAACAATGACTTCCTTGGACCTAGATTCCATACCTTTTCTTTATACATTGCATCACATAGAATGATTTCCTCAGTACTGTAGACACATGATGGTCAAAGGTTAGATTACTGTTTATGTGTGTTCCGAAGTCTGTGACTACTGGGTCAACTCTTAGGGATGTGTTATCAGTATGATAGTTACCTGGGGTGGCTGACTTCCTGAAGGATACTAATATGTTTTTCTAGGAATTTAATTTTAGTCAATGACTTGGACACCAGTTATTTGTCATTGCCAGCCCATTCTGGAGAACATTTGTGGCAGTGGGTGATTCAATTATACCTCCTAATTTTCAATCATCTGCAAATTTAGTCATCCAGGGGCTACGGACATTGGCCTTAACTCATAGAAGTAAATGTCAAAAAGGAGCAGTCCCAGGACCGATCCCTGAGGGACTGTGCTTGTGAATGGTCTGTTTGTAGAGGTGGACTCCCCAATTCTAACTTCTTAGATCCTGTCTGTGAGCCAGCTGGCTATCCACCAAATGACATAAGGATTTGTACCTAACATCTTGAGTTTGTCAATAATGCCCGAGTGAGATATTGTGTCAAATGCCTTGGCCAGGTCAAGGTAGGAAGTGTGAACCATTTTTCCCTCATCCATTGCTTTGGTGACCTTCTCAAAGAAGTCTACAAGGTTGAGTAAGCATGATCTGCCCTTGATAAAACCAAATTGTGTTGGGTCCAGCATCTGAAAGTTTCCTATTTCATTATTGATCATTTCCATGATAATTCTTTCCATGGCTTTGCATATGAGACTAGGGAGACTTCTGGGTCTGTAGATTCCAGGATCTGTAGATGGCCCACATTTATGCAGAGGTACAACGTTTGCTGTTCTCTGTTCATGAGGCACGAAGTCTTTTTGGAGGCTACAGTTAAACAGCAATTCCAGAGGTCCTGATATGTAATGTTACAAGCTATTTAGAATGCATCCTGGGATGTTGTCTGGGCCCACTGGTGCAGTGTTCGTGGACTTAGAGAGAGCATTAAGGATCTGTTACCTAGTGAAAGCAGAGGTAGTAATATTTGATGGTATTTACTGAGGTAAGGTTGAGGAGGAGAGAAGCGTAAAGCTGGAGCTGAATTTGGCAAAGTAGGTTTGCTATATATTCTTACTCAGTATAACAATTCATTAACAATGGGGTCTGCACAAAATTGTGTGTTGCCTTCGAGGCTGCAGACATAGCTGAAGAATGACTTATGGATGTCCTTTGCCAGGGAGGACAAATTTACCTCACATTTGGCTTTGGTAGACTTTATTTGCCCTGTGAGTTGTTTGTGTAGTTTGGTGAGAGTTGTTCGATCCTGCTGGGTGCTGCACCTCATAATTATTGACATGATTTCCTTCCTTCTGCTATACAGCGTACTGATTTTGTGATTCCATGAGTAGCTTATTTTTGAGTTAGTCCTGTACTTCTTCCTACCTCTATGCAGCTATTAACATGCTTGTATAGGGATTCTGTGAACAGTTCCATGTAGACAGCAGTGTTCTCAGGGTTTATGAGGTAGTAAGAAGTTAGCCTTAGAGTAGTACCTGAATATCACAGGGTTAGCTGGTGTTCCAGATTTTATTTTTACTTCAAAGGATACAATCATCTGGTCTGACCTTACCAAAGAAGCCATTAGACTAGGCAGTGTGTAGCGCTCTCCCATATTTGTGTGGATCAGATCCAGTATGGTTACTTGCACCCCTTGATGGCGTATTGACAATCTGGCCCAGGAATTTGTGTTTACAAAATCCAGGAATCTTGTGCCTGTATGTTTCTTGTCATATATGATTCCCATTTAATAGTTGAATAATTAAGGTTGCCTATGGATATAGTATTGGGTTGGATGATGAGCATTTCCAATAAGTTTAAAAACATGTAACAGGTTTCCTGCGTCATAGACGGGGACCTATAGCTTGTAAAGAAGTGGTATGAGATTTTACCCATGGTGATTTGAACATAGAGAAGCTCAAGTGCATTGTGCTGTTTGACCAGCTTTGAGGTATATTTATTTTTATGTAAATTGAGACACGTCCACCTTTAGTCCTTGTTTGTGTAGTAACTGGTATAAATGTGTGTATGTCATTATAACCCTGCACTGATTATGTGCTCTCTGTGGCTTTAAAACATGTCTCAGTGACCACACAGATGTCAGCATTCAGTGAGGAGATCTAGGGAGTACAGTTTTTTTTTAGACTTCTACCATTGAGCAGTAGCACCTTTATATTTTCTTGGTTTTGATTTGCTATGTCAGATGTACATTCAGTTTGGCATTACCTAATAAAAGGCACTATGGTGGAGGACAATATAGTTGAGCTAATATTCAAAAGCCTAGAGGAAAGAGGAGCAGAACATCTCTGGCAAAGCAGCATGGTCTTTTGACTGTCTACTTTCATGTTGACAAATATTTCACCCTCTTAGAATGACACCAGAACTAAGCCAATTATTAAAGTCAGTCATCTTCTGTCCATATTGTGGCATCATCCTTGGAGAAGGTAAAATGCTGCTCAGTGTTAGGCTCACACCAGCATGGACATATATTTCAAGAGTTCCATGATGCCTCTATTCATATAGTCTAGGGAGGTACACCTCAGGTCATTTACACCTGTTGGATGGCTAGGTGGCTCACTGATAGGGCATAAGACATTAGGATAGAGGAATCCACCTCCATACAGTGGCCTCTCATTAGCAGACTACCATAAGGATCAGTTCTGGAGCCTCTCATTTTTTGCATCTGTTTCTCTGAAGTCAAGACAATTATTAAGAGCCACTGACTGACCAAGTGTGCAAACAACTACAAGCTAGGTGAGGTCATAGAACCCCCTAAAGACACATATACCCTTTAAGAGAGCCTGACACAGGCAAACAGCTGGTTCCAGAACTATGGACTAAAACTCAGTGCCAAAAAAATGCATAATGGTACCCTTTGGAAAGATGGCCACTCTTAGAAATTACCATATTTATAATACAGCTCTAAAAGTTAATCCAGCGGTTAGGGATTTGAGAACTCATTTTGACAGTAATCTGACCTTTGGCCACAATGTGTCTACTGTGGTGAGAAAATCATTCTATGTTGCACAACTTATAAGTAAGGGCATAGCATCCAGGTACAAGGAGGTCATTGCTTCCCTGTACTCAGCTGTTATCAAACCAGTCATTGAATATAATGCACCCTTTGGCATTTTCCTGATCAGATGCTTGCAACAAGAAAACTACAGAGGTTCCTCATGAAAAGAATGCAGTGAGTGAACAGAAAGTCCTATGTAGACCCTCTCAAAGTCCTGTCACTGTACTCAGCCTCTTACAGACTGCAGTTGTGCAAACTCTGCCTAGCATACAAGGCATCATTTGATCCCATACTGATGGATCAGTTGCACACCCACAAAACAAATAGCATAATTAATACCTGATCTAAGGACTTGCACCTCACCGGAGACATAAACAATTCATGTGGGATAGACATGTATGTGCTCAAAGATTACGCTGTCTCTAGAACAGGCTTCCAATCCATGTAAAGCAAAGCTCATCCCTAACCATAACTTGGACCAATGAATGGAAAATGACAAATTCACCCATAGTTTGGCACTTATGTTACTAATGGAAAGTGGCAACCTGTGAATACTTGATATGTACAAGCCCTTATCATAACTGTCAAATTCCTTGGAGTAGCAACAGATAAGTAGTATTTTGATATAAATATTTTAGTTAAGCTTGGCTATGCTGAAAATGTCTCTTGTCTTATAGCCTATCAATCAATGAACCTATTAACTGATTGGCCAAAATATATGACTCATATCCTGCCTCATTTGCCATCTATCAATGTATAAGATATATCATCTCTGTATTTGCAGCATGTCTAGTACCTACCTCCTCCTCATCAAGCGCATCCACTGATCCTGAGATGGGATGTAATGTGTCAATTTCTGATAATATAGCTAATGACACATAGGGCACTGCACTGGGTTTAACATTGTCTAGCCCTAGAGGGTACAGTTATGTTCATGATGCAGCCTCCAAATGAGAGGGTAGGGTATCTGACCGATCTTATGATGTAGGGTCAACAGATATTTGTCATGAAAATGACTTTGACCCACTGTCCCTAGCTCAGTCTGGGAGTAATAGTGACTCTGCCTCATAACAGACTGATACTGGCCATTGTGCTGTGTGTGATAATGAAGCTAATGTGCATTAATGCACTTGCACGTACATGTGCATTCGCAGAGATGTTATGGCAATGGCCTGCATGCACTTTCTCATGCTACCAGTTGTGCAGCACACTAACTAAATATGTTAAACAAAGGTTTGGAGTGCAGGCATGGGGAGGTCATAGCAGCATTGGCTGCAGAGCATGACATCTGTTGAAAACCTTATTACAGCAGTGCAGGAGCAGTGCCATAGCACAAATTGGGTGTTACTTGCTCTGAATCTCATGAGAGCAGATTACATACAGTGGGAAAAGGCAGACCTCTTCTCAAAATGAGAACCATACATGACCCTCATATGTCATTGTCTGTAGTAGCATAGCTAGGGTGGGGTGATAGGGGCAACTGCCTTTGGTGCAAAGTGTTAAGGGGATGTGACCAGCCAATCACAATCTTTCATTAATGCAATACTGTTTTTTTTAAAGCTGATATTACATTTGTGGTCAAACTTGAGAGCTGTAGCTCTCTCTGTGTGGTCTAAACTATAACAGCTACTTGCTATATTGTAGCAAGCAATTTGCTACAGCTTAAAAGTAAATAAAAAAACTTATTTTTGTTTTAACTAAAACCTGAGTGTAGTAGCACTACATGCAGGCAGGGTATAAACTGTAGCAACTGTTTGATACATTTGCAATAAGCAGTTT